>NW_006409016.1:681312-713913 GCF_000296735.1 Chrysochloris asiatica | reverse complement strand
TATATATGTATGTATGTATATGTATTGTTGAATTCTTTTTGCTGGGATTTTGTTGGAGATATATGGATAAGGTGTGGATTTGGGTTCTTTCTTCTTTTGGGTTGTGCACATTTATTGTTATAAATTGTCTTCTGAGAACTGCTTTTGCCATGTCCCAAAGACTTTGGTAAATTGTGTTTTCATTTTCATTTGATTCAAGAAAGTTTTTAATTTCATTTTTATTCGTTCTATTACCCAGTAGCTTTTAAGCAGGGTGTTGTTCAATTACCATGTATTTGATTTTGCTTCCTTGATCTTCCCATTGTTGATTTCTAATTTTATAGCATTGTGACTAAAAAGATGCTTTGTAGTATTTTGATGTTTTTTAATTTATTGAGGTTTCCTTTGTGGTCTAACATATGATCTATTCTGGAGAATGTTCCATGTACATTGGAAAATAATGTGTATTTGTGCTGTTGTTGGGTTGAGTGCTCTGTATATGATTATGAAGTCAAGTTGGTTGATTGTGTTGTTTAGGTCTTCCGTGTCTTTGTTGAGTTTCTTCTAGTTGTTCTGTCCTTCCTCAAAAGTGGTGCATTAAAATCTCCTACTATTATTGTTTGTTGTTGTTGTTAACTGCCATTGAGTCGGTTCCAACTCATAGCTACCCTGTATAGGGTTTCCAAGGAATGGATGGTGAATTTGAACCACCAACCTTGCAGTTCAAACTGACCTTGCAGTCCAGTGCATTATCCCACAGATTGTAGAATTTGTCTATTTCTTTCTTTAGTTCTATTAGATTTATGTATCTTGAGACTCTTTCATTGGGAGCATAGATATTTATTATGGTTGTGTTCTCTTGTTCAATTGATCCCTTAATCATGATATAAAGTCCTTCTTTGTCTCTTATGTGAGTTTTTACCTTAAAGTGTGTTTTATCAAACATTAAAATATTCATTTATGTTTGTTTTTTATTGACATTAGCTTGATTTTTTCCCATTCTTTGATTTTTAATCTATTTCTGTCTTAGTATGTAAGATGTGTCTCTTGTAAACAGCCTATTGAAGGATCCTGCTTTCTTCTCCATTCTGTTACTCTCCATTTCTTTACTTGTGTATTTAATCCATTTACATTCAATGTAATTATTGATAGGTATGAATTGATTGCTTTCATTTTTGCTGTGTGGTTTTTTTTGTAATGCTACTGGTTTCTCTGTTCAACATAATATCTGTGGTGAGTTCATTTGTTTGCGGATTTTCTCCTCGTTTTCTTCATTTCTGTTGTGTTAATGTCTATTAAATCTTTCTTATTTTCCTCTTTTTATTTTGGTGTGAAGATGTATTCATTTTCTTTGAGGTTATGGTGTAATTTTTAAATTATTTTCCCTGTTTAAAGCAATCTGTTTTATGTTGAAATCTACTTGATTTTCTTGCCATTTGGAAGTTCTGTATCTTTTTTATTTGTAGTTGACTTCATTATAAATTGATATCTGTGATTCTCTATATTCAGTCTTTTAGGTTTGTTTGACTTTATATACTTCTATATCTGGATTAAGTTCTGGGTGGTGTTGTCATATATGGTAATCTCAGGTTGTTGTTGGTTCTCCATCCAAAAAGCATCCGTTAGTATTTTTCTGTAAAGTTGATCATGTTATTACAAATTCCTTTGATTTCTGTTTATTACCATTATATTTGAGGTATATGATTCTTGATTGGCAAATTTTCTTTCCCCCCAGAGTTTTGTATATGTCATCTGTTGTCTTCTCACCTGCATTGTTTCTGCTGGGAAATCAAAGCATAATCTTATTGATTCTCCTTAGTAGCTAACTTTTCATATTTCCCGACTGCTCTAAGGATTCGTTCCTTGTCTTTGGTTTTGGGAAATTTGATTATGATATGTCCTGTTGATTTTCTTTTGGGATCTATCCTGTTTGGAGATAAGCTTGTATGCTTATCTTCTCGCCTTTCATGATTTTAGGGAAGTTTTCTTCCAACAACTATTCTAACAATTACCTCTGTGCTTTTTTTTAATCAATTTTTTTATTGAGTGATAGCTTACATGGGAGAACATCAGTTTTACACTCACCCTATCGTATTTCGTTTCACAGCAATTATTACAATCCCCTCCATGCATCATCATTCAACAGTATTTGCTTCTATTCCCTATGGGTTTTGTTGTTGTTGTTTTTTCCTTTTTTCAGGGTTTTTTTTTTTTTTTTTTTGGATGTACACCAAAACACTTAGGAATATATGATCATTCAAACAACCAAAGGGCATACACTTCAAGCCTGCCCCCCAGCTGCCAGCACACAGCTGCTCTCCTTCCATGAATCTAGAGTCCGCAGCTGCTTCATCTCTCCATGTCATCATCTCTGCCTCCATCTCTGGCATTGCCATTTCTCTGAATAGAGTCCCACACTCTGCTCTGGCTCTTCTCCCTTGATGGTCCTAGGGTCCTCTGCTCCTGGACTTTATTGTCTCTCTGTTCTGGAATTCTGATCACTCATTAGTTATTCCCCTTCATGTTGTCCCACATAACTCAAACTGTCTTCAGCTTTTTTTTTTTTTTTTCTGATTGCTCTTCTGTTGTTGTTGTTAGGTACCACTGAGTCAGTACCGACTTATAACTACAGTATGTACAAAAGAATGAAACACTGCTCAGTCTTGGGACCGACAACCTCATAATCATTGCTAAGCCTGAGCCCATCACTGCCGCTACTGTGCCAATCCATCTCATTGGGGGTCTTCCTCTTTTCCTCCAACCCTACACTTTTCCAAACATGATATCCTTCTCCAGTAAAGGTCCCTCCTGATAATATGTCTGAACTATGAGAGACGAAGTCTGGCCATCATGGCTTCCAAGGAGCACTCTGGCTATGCTTCTTCCAACATAGATTTGTTTGTCCTTTTGGCAGTCCATGGTACTTTTAATAGTCTTCTCCAACACCATAGCTCAAATGCATCAATTCTTCTACAGTCTTCCTTATTTATTGCCCAACTTTCACATGCATATGATGTTATTGAAATTACCATGGTTTGGGTCAGGCACACCTTAGTCCTCAAACTGACATCTTTGCTCTTTGCTAGATTGCTCTTCTAGCATACTAGTATTGAGAGATTTATCATCAAGCTCACTAATTTGGGCTTCCATTGCATCAAATCAACTTTGCCCTTTCAATGTACTGTCCATTTCTGAAATTTTAGTATTATTCTTCTGAATTTCTGATCACAGGTTTTGCATTGTTGCATAATTTGCATTTCTTTTGTATGTTTGTTCTTGTTGTTGTTGTTAAGTACCGTGGATTCGGTTCCAACTCATAGTGACCCTGCACAGGGTTTCCGAGGCTGTAAATCTTTACCGGAGCAGAAAGCCTCATCTTTCTTCTGTGGAACAGCTGGTCGTTTCGAACTGCCAACCTTGAGGTTAGCAGCCCAATTGTTGTCCTAAATTCCTCTAAATTTTTTCTCCACTCTCCTGCTTTCCTCCACCTTTCTGTCAGTCCTTTGTAGGTGGCTAAATATCATTCTTTTGAATTATTTTTCAGTAATTTCCATTAATTTTTCTTCTTCTGAAATGTTTGTGGATCTACACCTTAGTCATGTGTGTTTCTTTGTGTGAGCTAAAATTGTCTGTTGTCTCTAGGCCATTGTTGTGCTTTCACATTTGTATTTAATTGATGACTGCATGTTGATGTGTTCATAGGCTCTCACCAAGTGTCTACTGTGGGTGTAATTAGAGAATGGAAACGTGTACACCATTCTCCACTTGTTACTCATGCACCTCGGTTAGGGTGGGTTTGACTGGTATTTAGCTGCTGTCTGTTGTTGATCAGGTGCTATAGGAGCTGGTATTGGCTCTTGCCCAGTGGGTGGAGCTACAGAGAGTATGGTTGAGCCTGGTTTGTAAGGATGTGGTTGTTGTCTCCTGTTGGGCAGGAAAGAAAAACACCACAACCACACACCAGGAAGCAAAAGACAGTAAGCAAGCAACCAACCAACAATGAAAAGTGAAATTAATAAAGGAGAAAAAATAATTTAAAACAAACTGGGACCAGAAAAAAGGGATAAGAGAAAAGAGGGACAGGAAAACGGAGCTATAGAAGAGAAAACAAAAGGAAGAAATAAAAATCAAAGTAACCCTTAAAAAACCAGGGAGAAAGAAGCTGAAAATACAAAGAGAGTAGCGAAAGATCCAAAAATGGGAGGGAGGAAGGGGGAAAGGAGGGGAAATGAGAGCCAGGAGATGGGAAGGAAAAACAGAAGCACAGATGTTTTTGCTCTTTTCTAGATTTGTTGTTGTTAGGTGTCATCGAGTCGGTACCGACCCATAGCTACCTTATGCACAGCAGAACGAAACATTGCCCGATCCTGGGCCAACCTCACTACTGTTGCCACACTTGAATCCATCAATGCTGCTACCTGGCCAATCCATCTTGTTGGGGCGCTTCCTCTTTTTCTCTGACCCTCCACCTTACCAAACATGATATCCTTCTCCAGTGAATGGTCCCTCCTGACAATATGTCCAAAGTATGAGAGACAAAGTTTGGCCATCCTGGCCTCTAAGGAGCATGCTGGCTGCATTTCTTCCAAAACGAATCTATTGGTTCTTTTGGCAGCCCATGGCACTTTCAATATTCTCCTCCAACACCATAACTCAAAGGCATCAATTCTTCTATGGTCTTCCTTATTCACTGTCCAGCTTTCGCATGAATATGTGGTTATTGAAAATACCATAGCTCGGGTCAGGCGCACCTTAGTCCTAAAGCTGACATCTTTGCTCTTCAACACTTTAAAAAGGTCTTGCACAGCAACGTCATCTGATTTCTTGACTGCTGCTTCAGTGAGTGTTGATAGTTGATCCAAGAAGAATGAAGTCCTTGACAACTTCAATCATTCCTCCATTGATAAGAATGTTGTTTATTGGTTCAGTGGTGAGGATTTTTGGCTCCAAACTCCCAGAGATCAGGGCTGAGCTGGAGATAAATGAGGGTGTGAGCTGGCCACACCTCTGGTTACCAGGAGAGCGTGGGGAAAAAGAAGGACTCTCACCTTTCCAGTCACCTGTGTGACTCTGCTTTGCCAGCCCATCTTCTGTTGCCAAAGCTGCTCACAAAAATTCAAGATGGTTGTGCCGTACCTGGCTAGCCAGTCATCAGTCAATCTCCCTGTCTTACCATCACTGTTCAGCTTCTCTTACCAGTCAGCATTTGAATCCACTTCTCTAATCTTTCTTCTGATGTCCAAGGTTCCAGAATTTTCATCTGTATCTGTTTTATTTGGTCTCTCTTGTTGTAGAGGGTCCATGTAGTGCATCTGCCTACTCTGTCATCTTACTGAAAGTACTATTTCTACTCTCTTTATTAAGTCATTCAGTCTTCCTTTCATTCAGGTAGTTCTTATATGGGCCTACTATATGACATCCAATGAGGATACAAAGAAAACATCATATTGTAGTGGCTAAGAATATGGAGTTGGGGGTTCAAATCCCAGCTCTGCCATTTACTAGCTATCTAACCATGGACCAGTTACTTGACCTCTCTTTGCCTCAGCTTCATCATAATAACAGTATTAATCAATTAATGTTTCTAAATTGTTTATGAAAGTGCTTAGCATAGAGTGAGCTCTATATAAATGTTCAAAGTCAAAATAGTCTATGCCCTTATAGATTTTATAATCTAGTGGGGAAAATAATCCAAAAATCAGATGCAATATTATATTAATGACTTTGAGAGAGGAAATGCATGGTGTTTAGGGAGCAGTCTTGATAAAAGAAACAATCTATGATGGTTACAGAGAAAGGCAAAATTATTCATGGGCTAGAGGGTAGACACATATTAACATGGGTGACAGGGCACACAATATACAACAAAAGGGAGGCTAACAGAGGAAAGGCAAAGGTAGCAGGAACTAGAGGGAGGAATGCAATAGAGACAGAGGGAGGAAAGCTATAGTTTAAGTGAATAGAAGTAAATGCTGTTAATTGTTGGTACATGGAAGGGATTCCAATCATGTAGTGAAGCAAAGTGATGGTTTGTTGAATGTAAAAATTATCTGCTCTGTAAACCTTCTCTAAATTCACAATAAAAATGTTTTTTAAAAAGTAAAAGATAAAAAATGAAATGGAAAAGTAATGGAATTTTTCCATGAACTTTTTGAAATCCCCTCATTCATCAGTGCATTATTAGACATTTCTGGGAAGTGACTGAATCTTTGGAGAACTTGAAGGTTTTTCTTCAAAGTTGGAATTTTTTAAAAACACTGTCAGAAAGGGTAGAAATTTTCGTTTTGAAAAACACTGGATAAATGATGTACCTGTTAGAAATGTGTTACACCCGGTGAAGGGAAAAAAGGAACAAGATGGGGGAGCAATGAGAAAGCAGTTAGAAATCTACAGTTGACCAAAAATTCACATCTACTAACTGTGGGAACCAACTGCAGAGACATAATTAGACTTAACATCAAATGCCTATTTTCCCATTGTTTCACATAGCCCAAATATCAGAACACTGCTCTTTGACAAATGTGTGGTACATTAAAATTATGATTAAATTAACTCAGTTCTATGAAGTTTCCAATCCAACGAGACATTTCAGAAAATAATGTACTTTGAATTAAAAGGAAAAACCTAGATCTGTGTTTCCAAAACTTATATGAGCATCAGAATCCCTCCAGGTATTGCTGAAAGTACAGATTGTTATGTACCCCACACACCTCTGATTACATCCAAGACTCTAAAGCCCCAGAGAAGGGTACTGTGACTTGATATTTTTAACAAGCTCTCCAAGTGATTCTTCTAATCAGACAAGTTTAGAAAACACTGACCTACATAAATAAACAGAAGCCCTTATCTGGACATTTGAAAATCTCTCTAAATCCAGTCAGCAATTGTGATTTCTTTGGGAGTTCCAGTAGTGGGAACATGCTGGATATCTCCTGAGTGCTTCAAAAAGTTTATTGAGATCTAATGCACATGCTGTAAAATTCACCATATCAAAATTTAAATGTAGAACTCAATGGCTTTCAGAATATTCCCAAGGTTGTGTAACTCATCATCACCATCTAATTCTGAAATGTTTTCATCATCTCAAAAGAAACCCTACGCCCATTAGCAGGCACTCCCTATTTCTTCCAAACCCCATCAGTTCTAACAACCAGTAGTCAAAATTCTGACTCTGAAGATTTGCCTATTCTGTATATTTCTTTTAAGTAGAATCATGAAATTGTGGCCACTTATGTCTGATTTCTCTTATGTAGCACAATGTTTTCAATGTTCAGCTGCATTGTAACATGTATCAATATTTACCTTAAAAAGTGTTAATATAATATAAGGGTGAGTCAAAAATTATCCACACTCTGGCTGTAGAATTTATTTTAATCAACTTTTAGAAAAGACAAATACATCATTTTTCAACATAATCTCCTTGCTTTTCAATACACTTTGTCCATCTGTCAACAAGCTTTCATATTCCCTTATTTAAAAATGTTTTAAGCTGAGCTGTGAACCACAAATGCACTGCTGTCTTCACTTCTTCATCAGAAGTGAATCTTTGTTCTCAAAGGACTGCTTTCAGGGAACCAAACAGGTGAAAGTCTGATGGAGCAAGATCAGGACTATAGGGAGAAAGAATGCCTTAACAATTCAAAACAAAGCTTTTGCAGAGTGTCAACAGTGTGGGCAGAGGTGTATGGATGTGCATTGTCATGCAAGATCATAATGCCCTTGAATAGCAGCCTTCTGAGTTTAATCTGAAGTTTAGGCTTCAGTTCTTCAATAAGCATCTCACTGTGTGGAACACTGCTGATTGTTGAACCTTTTTCTTGATAGTGTTCCAATACAGGCCCTTGAGAATCCCAGAAATTTGTATAAACATCAATTTTCCAGCTGATGGTTGACTTTTGAACTTTTTTCTTGGTCAGCAATTGAAGATGTTTCCATTCCATACTCTGTTGTTTACTCTCAGGATCATAACAATGAATCCATGTCTTATCACCAGTAATAGTTTTGTTTTGTTTTAAAGAAAAATTTACCTTCATTCGAGTATTGGTCCAAATTTTGGTTGCAGATATCCAAACACTTCTGTTTATGCTCTCCTGTGAATTGTTTCCATACCCATATTGCACAAACTTTTCAAAATCCAAGTCTGTCGTTAATTATTTCATAGGCAGAGCCATAGCTCATTTGCAAATGATTTACCACATAACCCACTGCCACTCGTCTATTCGATAGAATCATTTCATGTATATGCTCAATGTTGTCATCATCCGAGGACATGGAAGGAGTTTTAATATAACTGGAGTGCAGATATAATTTTGACTCACCCTCATAATATAGATTGATATTTAAATGTTAACATAGTGAAAAAAGCAAGTTACGTCTTGTTGTTGTTGTTAGGTGCCATTGAGTCGGTGCCGACTCACAGCGATCTTATGCACAGCAGAATGAAACATTACCCGATCCTGGGCCAACCTCACTACTGTTGCCACACTTGAGTCCATTGCTGCTGCCACTTGGCTAATCCATCTTGTTGGGGGCCTTCCTCTTTTTCTCTGACCCTCCACCTTGTTGTTGTTAGGTGCTGTCAAGTCAGTTCCAACTCATAACCACAACCTCACAATTGTTATCTTTGAGCTCAATGTTACTGCTACTGTGTCGATCCATCTTGTGGAGTCTTCTTCTTTATTGCTGACCCTCCACTTTACCAAGTATGATGTCCTTCTTCAGGGACTGGTCCCTACTGACAACATGTCTACAGGACAACAGATGAAGACTCACCATTGTCACTTCTAAGACACAATCAGACATACCTCTCCAAAACAGATTTGCTCATTCTTCTGGCAGTCTAGGATACATTCAATATTCTTTGCCAGCACCCTACGTCAAATACATTGATTCTTCTCTGTCTTTCTTATTAATTGTGTAGCTTTCACATGCATATGAGGCTATTGAAAATGCTGTGGTTCAGGTCAGGTGCACCTTGATCCTGAACCTGACATCTTTGCTATTGAACACTTTAAGGAGGTCTTTCGCAACAGATTTGCCTAATGCAATACATCATTTGATTTCTTTACTGTTACTGCTATGAATGTTGATTATGAATCCAAGTAAAATGAAATCTGACAACTTCAGTCTTTTATCCATTTATTGTCCATTTATTATCCATGTTATTTATTGGTCCAGTTGTGAAGATTTTAGTTTTATTTACACCGAGGTGCAATCCGTACTGCAGGTCATCGATCTTCATCGGTACTTCAAGTAGGCTTCACTTCCTACAAGGAAGGTTGTATCAACTGCTTATTGCAGTTAATGAGTCTTCCTCCAATCTTGATGCCACGTTCTTCTTCATATAATCCAGTTTCTCAGATTATTTGCTCAGCATACAGATTTAATTCCTGATTTTATACTATTCAATATCCTCTTGAATGATTGCCTCTTGGTCTATGTACAACATAAGCACAATTAAGTTTTCTGGAATATCCATTGTTCACAATGTTTACTATAGTTTATTATGATCCATACAGTCTGCTTTGCACAAAAATGCCTTTTCATAGTCAATAAAACACAAACATTTTTCTTATGAATTGTTGTCACTGTTGTTATTAAAGTGCCATTAAGTTGGCCCCAACACTGTATAGGGTTTCCAAGGAGCGGCTGGTGAACTTGAACTGCTGATTGTGCAGTTCAAACCTACTTTGCAGTCCAGCACATCAACTCACAGTGCCACACCAGTAGAATAGCAGTGAAAAATTGTCTGATATAGTGCCAGAAGATGAGCCTTTCAGGTTGAAAGGTACTAAAAATATGACTGGATAAGAGCTGACTCTTCAAAGTAGAGTTGACCTTCATGACATGAATGCAGTTAAGCTGTCATTTACTGATGGAGTGCAACTCAAAATGAGAAGAAATAAATGTAAACATCCATTAATAATCAGAACCTGGAATGTACAAAGTATGAATCTAGGATAATTGGGAGTCGTCAAAAATGAAATTGTTGTTGTTGTTAGGTGCCATTGAGTCAATACCGACTCATAGCAACCCTACGCACAACAGAACGGAATACTGCCCGGTCCTGGGCCAACCTCACATTTGTTTCCACGCTTGAGCGCATTGATGCTGCCACTTTGTCAATCCATTTCTCTGGGGGTCTTCCACTTTTTCTCTGACCCTCCAACTTACCAAACATGATATCCCTCTCCAGTGACTAGTCCCTCCTGACAATATGCCCAAAGTATGAGAGACAAAGTATGACCATCCTGGCCTCCAAGGAGCACTCTGGCTGCACTTCTTCCAACACAGATCTGTTTGTTCTTTTGGTAGCCCATGGTACTTTCAGTATTCTCCTCCAACACCATAACTCAAATGCATCAATTCTTCCTCTATCTTCCTTATTCACTGTCCAACTTTTGCATTCATATGAGGTTATTCAAAATATCATGGTTTGGGTCAGGCGTCCCTTGGTCCCCAAGCTGACGTCTTTGCTCTTCAACACTTTTAAAAAAAAAGTCTTGTGCAGCAGATTTGCCTAACGCAATACGTTGTTTGATTTCTTGGCTGCTGCTTCCATGAGTATTGATGGCTGATCCAAGAAAAATGAAGTATTTGATAACTTCAATCTTTTCTCCATTGATAAGAATGTTGTTTATAGGTCCAGTGGTGAGGATTTTTGTTTTTGTTACATTGAGGTACAACCCATATTGAAAGGCTGTACTCTTGGATCTTCATCAGTAAGTACTTTAAATCCTCTTCACTTTCAACAAGCAAGGTTGTATCATCTGCATATCGTAGGTCATTAATGAGTCTTCCTCCAATCCTGATGCCACATTTTTCTTCATATAATCCAGCTTCTAGGATTATTTGCTCAGCATACAGGTTGAATAAATATGATGAAAGAATACAACCCTGTCGAACACCTTTCCCAATTTTAAACCATTCAGTGTTCCCATGCTCTGTTCGAACAACTGCTTCTTGGTCTAGGTACAGGTTCCTCATGAGCACAATTAAGTGTTCTGGAATACTCATACTTCGCAATGTTGTCCATAGCTTGTCATGATCCACACAATCGAAAGCTTTTGCAAAGTCAATAAAGCACAGGTAAACATGCTTTCAGTCAAGATCCACATTCCACATCCTCTTCTGAATCCAGCTTGAACCTCTGGAAGTTCTCTGTAAATGTTTGGTTGCAGCTGTTTCTGTATTACCTTTAGTAAAAGTTTCTCACATGGGATATCAAAGATATTGTACAATGATTTCCACATTCAGTTGGGTCACCTCACTTTGGAATGGGCACAAATATGGATGTCTTCCAATCAGTTGGCCAGATAGTTGTCTTCCAAATTTCTTGACATAGATGAGTGAGTGCCTCCAGTGTTGCCTCACTTTCTTGAAAGATTTCAATTTTTATTCCATCAGTTTCCAGTGCCTTGTTCTTTGCCAATTCCTTCAATACACCTTGGACATCTTCCTTCAGTATCATTGGCTCTTGATTATACGATACCTCTTAAAATGGTTGAACATTGAACATTTTCTTTTGGTACAGTGACTGTGTGTATTCCTTCCATCTTCTTTTTATTCTTTCTGCATCATCCAGTAATTTGCCCAGAGAATCCTTCAATAACTATAGTTGAGGCTTGAATTTTTTCTTCAGTTCCTTCAGCTTGAGAAATGCTGAGTATGTTCTTCCCTTTTGGTTTTCTAACTCCAGGTTTTTGCACATATCATTATAATATTTGACATTGTGTTTTCAAGCTGATCTTTGAAGTTTTCTGTTCAGCTCTTGTACCTCCTCATTTCATCCATTTGCTTTAGCATCTCTACATTGGAGAGCAAGTTTCCGAATCTCTTCTGACATCCAAATGTATAAAATAGATATCCTGGATTGAAATGGACTGGTATTGACCATTTTGGATCTGGTATTCATATGGTTTACTATGCTGGGAAGAACAAATTGAAGAGGAATCAAAAAGAGCATGACAACCAGCCTGGAGCAGCTAGAGGAACAGAAGATACTTCTTGAAAGAAAGATCATCAGGAAAAATAAAAAACAAAAATAGCAGTCTGATTGGTTACTACACAAACAAGCAAGTTTTTCCCCAGGGAGCCATGAAGGCAATCAAGTCCCTTCAGGACAGCCCCCCTCCCCCAAGATTCAAATTCAAAGGGAACACATGAGCAGGCATGTAAGCTTGCTGGCAACCGCGTTGGTCTACTGGTGAGTAGAAGTGGAGGAAAAGCAGCAATGAAGGATATGGGCTGAGTTCAACCATGTTCCATAGACTCCTGTTGACCTGGATATGAGATAGAGAAGAGGAAGTGCTGGTTGGTCTGAAGTATGATGAGACCTGGGGACTCCTGAGCCCATGGACAAGGACATAGCCATGGAGGTCTAGAGCTGAGAGTGAAGTGTCTAGCTGATATGAAGTGAAAGGAGATGCACAAGGACACCCAAATTTATAGATAGTACCCATTTGACCTAGATTTGATGGCTTGATGATCAGAACTCGACAAGAGGAAGATAAAAAAAATTTGATAAAGGAAACAAGTGTAAATTGCTACAATTTGATGGACTTGACCTATACTAATGGATGTAGTAGCTCAAAATACCAACAGAGAGAGAAGGAGTCTTCGCAGTTAGGATCATTCCCATCCCCTCTGTACACAGGGTTGATATGGACAGGCAACTTAGACATTGACTATCTAAAATGGGGGTGTGTGTGGCTATAATGGCACGAAGTGACTGGCTTCTAAGTTTTCAAGAGGGAGTTTCATTTCAGAGTGTGCAGGGAAAGGTAGAGTTCCCACTGAATAGTTTTCATCTTGTCTAAATGGATCTAGTGAAAGGAGATGGGAATACGATTCTTATAATTCAATAATGAGTAATTGTTATCATGACTAATTACGACTGTCACAACTATAAAGTTGTGGTAAAGGTAGAATTTTTGTAGCATCAAATGGGGAGTTGTTGTTAAGGACTCTAGGACCATCAAGGGTGAAGAGCATGAGCAGCATGTGGGACTCTATCCAGAGAAGCAGCAGCACCAGATATGGAGGCAAAAATGGTGACATGGAGAGATAGAGCAGCTGAGGACTCATGGAAAGAGAAAGGCTGTGTGCTGGCAGCCAAGAGGCAGACTTGCAGAATGTTTCCTTTGGTTGTTTAAATCATTATATATTCCTGAGTGTTTTTGTGTACATCCCCCAAAAAAAACAACCCCAGAGGGAATAGAAGTCAATAATGTTGAATGATGATGCATGGAGGGGATTGTAATCATTTCAATGAAACAAAATAATATGGGATGAGTGTACAACTAATGTTCTCCCATGTAAACTTTCACTCAATTCACACTAAAAATAATAATTTAAAAAAAGAGTATGTCAAAATCTATCTTGAAGTAGACCTGGTGTGATGCTATAGGATAAGCCATGGACCGCAAAGTTGGTGGTTCAAACTTACCAGCCACTCCGCAGAAACCCTATACAGGGTCTCTATGAATTGAACCAATTCGATGACACTTAACAACAACAACAAGGAAGACCAACCAGTTAATACCACTATTATTCAAATTTATGAACTAATCATTAAAACCAGTGATGATGAAAATGAAAAATTCTACCAACTTCTTCAGTCTAAAATTGATCTAATATGCAGTCAAGATACATTGACAGGTACTGGTGATTGGAATGCAAAATCTGGAAACAAAGAGGAAGGATCAGTAGTTGGAAAATATGGCCTTGGAGATGCAAATGATGCTGGAGATGGCATGATAGAATTTTGCAAGACCTTTTTTAAACCACCCAAAAAGTGACTGTACTCATGAACCTGACCAGATGGAATACACAGGAGTCAAATTCACTATATCTGTTGGATGAATTGATGGAGAAGCTCAATAGTATCCGCTAAAATAAGGCCTGGGGCCAACTGTGGAACAGACCATCAATTGTTGATATGTAAGTTCAGGCTGAAACTGAAGAAAACTAAAACAAACCCATGAGAACCAAAATGTCCTTGAGTATGTTGTTGTTAAGTGTCATTGAGTTAGTTCTGATTCACAGCAACCAGAACTCCATAGAGTCCTTCAGTATTGCAAATTGAGGCCTGAATTTTTTCTTAAGTTCTTTCTGAGAAATGCTGATTTTTCCCTTCTGGTTTTCTAACTCCTGGTCTGTGCACATTACGTTATAGTACTTGACATCGTCTTCTCTAGGTGCCCTTCGAAAGTTTCTGTTCAGCTCTTTTGCTTCATCATTTCTTCAAGACCCTTTAGTTTTTTTACACTCAAGAACAAGTTTCAGAGTTTATTCTGACATCCGTTTTCATATTTTCTTCCTTTCCTTTATTTTTAATGATCTTTTGTTTTCCTCATGTGTGATGTTTTTAATGTCATTCCACAACTCCTCTGGTCTTTGGGCATTAGTGTCTAATACATCAAATCTGTTCTTGAGATGGTCTCTACATTCAGGTGAGATCTACTCAAGGTCTTAGTGTGGCACTAGAGGAAAAACACTGGACTGCTAACCACAAGGTCAGTGGTTCAAACCCACTAGCTGCTGCTTTGGAAACCCTATGCAGGGTCACTATGAGTCGGAACTGACTCAATCATGCTTAACAACAATCTGTATATCCTTGGGGTAAATTTAATTGAAGTTTTGCAATGATGCATTCATTACAGAGACTTCTGGGATAAGATCAAAGACATTCATATAAGATCTCGAGGGACCAAATTATCCATCTCATTAGTCAAGCAACCTTGTGAAGGTACTGCCAGTACTTTTCTGATGTATCTGATCATCTCAAAGGGAACAATTTCACCTATGAATGATCCCAGGCCTCATTGTTTACTTAAGTCCTTTGGTTTAGTTAAAGGGAAAGATGTTTGAGAGAATGTTAGCCACTCACTCTAATTTTAGGGCAGTATTTTTCCAACTAAAGATCACTACACACTAGGGGTCATGAAATCAATCCAGTGGATCATGATATTTAAAAAGAGATAGGAACAATCAGAGTAGAAAGTAGAAGTCCCTCATACATCATTAGCAGTACTAGATAGATACACAATGTATAGGCCCCATTGCAAAATTTTAGTATGGGGCAGCTTTCTCCTTTCTTCTGCGACCCACCCTTTCTGCTGATCAAGGTGTTTTTATTTTTATATGCTGTTCATTATCATTCTAAGTGAAGAAATATTAAACATGTAAAATCATTAGCATGGATTTCACTGTTCATCTTTATATTTTGCAATGCCAGTTCAAAATGCATCTTAATCTCATATGCAGACTCACAATTGCGCAATTTGGATTATGTAGCTGGTACATACTTAAGTATTTTCTTTTTGTTAGATTAGTGGAAGCTTTCTACAAAAATCACTCGGCAGCTTTGATTTTAGTGCTTGATACACGCATATTCTTCCAAATACTCACTACCTTTTGTTGCCTGATGAGTAAGAAAGGACTGAAAGGGAAAGACCTGTAGCACCTTTCTCTTCCCTTCTGTGTCATCATTGTCAGCAAAACTGGTTGGTTAATACAGGAAAGTAACACAATATGCTATGATAGGATTTCATGGCCTTCATATTTCTTAGAACACTGTTGCATTCTTTCTGCATTGGAAGCAAGTTTTGGTTGGAAAGGAAGTATGGCCTCTCTGGGCTGTCAGCCCCTGTCCTTCTTACTCAGCTGTGGATGTAACACAGTTATCTCGTACTGGCTTTGAGTCTCAATGAACTCCTTCCTGTATATCCATTGTGTGTCCCCCAGAGTTCTGCACTTAGGGGGCGTAATGAATGCTGTCTACTAATGAGGCACCAGGGAAAGACAGCCAACAGATAGATTACCCACTTCTCTTCTCAAGTATATCCTCCACTACTCCATCCATACTCACTTATAAAACATAAGCACAAAAACAAAATTATTAAGAATTTCAAGACAGCAGAGAAATCAACCCTGGGCATGGCCGTGTTGTACAGGTCACATGCCTAGGAAGCAGGCCCTGGTTATAAAGGATTGTTTTGCGGAAGTTTTGTTTCAGATATGTGCCTAAACAAGTAGTATGCCTGTACATGGGTTGTTGTCAAAGTTTAGAGGTCCCTGCTGAAGAGGAATCCCAGGGCTTCTCCCCTTCTCCTCCCTGAGTAGAAGTTGGAGCTTTTTATAGGAAGTGCTTTTAGTTACAACAGAACTGGGACCAATCTCCTCATTGTGTTGTAAGTTCTCCTGGAATACTCCTGTAGCCTCCCCATTGCATGGGGCTAGAATGAAAAGTCAGTTCAGGGTTGTCTCCTGCTTAGGAGCAGGCACATTTGACCTTACCCAAAGAGAAAGCCAGGATGAGGCCAAAGAGAAGAAAGCCAGCTTTTAGGTGTGTCTTAGTAATCTAAGTTCCTTTTTAGCTCAAGGGGCAAAAGCAGTTCTCTCGCCTCACACATGGGAAGTCCAGTTTGTTAGGATACGTGACTGCTTAGAGATTCAGTAATAGATAGGCTCTTTCCTGAGGCATCGTCTGTGCCTACATCGTACCCTTGGAATTGAATTTGTGCGTGAGCGCCAAAATAGACTTCAAGAATCCAGACAGCCTTAACCATACCTGCCTATTGGCACTGTGGGTTAATGCGCTGGACAGCAGAGTTGGTTTGAATCACAAGGTTGGCAGTTCAAACCCACCAGCTGCTCCTCAGAAACCCCATACAGGGTCGCTATGGGCCAGAACCGACTCGACAGCACTTAACAACATTGTATTTTTAATGCTGTAAAAGTTCTACAAGCTCCATAGAGAGTTGAGAATATATAGAAAGTTATACAAAAGAATATAAAAATTGCTTGTTGCCTATTATTATGACCATCATTGCAGGAGGTAGGGAGGGAACAAGGGGAAGAACACCATGTGACGATGGAGACAGAGATTGGAATTCTGCTCCAGCTGCAAGCCAGGGAACACTTGTTGCTTCCAGAAGATGAGAGAGACAAGGAAGTATCTTTCCCTAGAGCCTTCTGAGAGACCATGGCCCTGCTGACACCCTGTATTCAGACATCTAGTCTCCAAACCTGTGAAACAATAAACTTGTTTTAAGCTACCCACTTTGTAGTAATTTGTAAAGGCAGGCCTAGGAAACTAATAACCTATTGGTGTATTTTCCTCCATGCATTATTCCACGTGTATCCATTGCAATTAAAGTCATCATGTTTATTTACTTAACATTGTATTAGCAGAGTCAGTTTCTCGTGCTGCACATAAACAAAACTGGCGCTTCAGCTGGTACAGCGCTTGGCGCTCCCTTGAACTGGCAACTGAGGTTGGCCATCTCATAGTGGAGTTTCAGCTCCGTTCAGATTTCACCTGCACCCAGGTGTTGAAGACGTTGAAGAGCGTGAAGGGGTAGCCCTGGTCACTCCCCAGGGGTCGTCGGACAGCTGCGCACTTGGGGCTGCCCTGGGTGCTGTGAGTTAAGGGTGACTGGACGCTGTGGGCGGCGGCCATGGTGAGCTCGGGCTAGGCCAGGTGGAACACGGAGCCCAGGATCAGCATCTTCCCAATTACCACGCCCACAGGCAGCTGGGCCAGCAGGGAGCCGATGGGGGCCGAGGGCCTCTGCGCTGTCCAGGGCCCCCTGGTCTCGGAGGTAGAGAATAGTAGTTTCCAGGCTGGCTGCGGGTGGGGCCTCAATGAAGGGGAAAGCTCGGGGATCCCCCACATTCATGCCCTTCACCTGTAGCACCAACGTGTCCATGGCTATCCTCCGGATTTCTGTGATGGGATAGGGGGCGAAGGCATCTCCCTCTTTTACCTGTTTTCTATAAGTACTATTTTTTAGATGCATTAATATTGACTGGAGTCCTGGCATGGCGCTGTGGATTAAAGCACTGAACTGCAAAGTCACTTTGAACCGCAAGGTCGGCGGTTGAAGCTCACCACTTGCTCCTCGGAAACCCTATACAGGGTCGGTATGAGTCGGAATCGACTCGAAGGCACTGTAACAAAAACAACAACAAAATATCATTGACTAAGCTAAAGTTAAGGAGCTCTGGTAGCGTAGTGGTTATGAATTGGGCTGCGAACCTCAGGATCAGTAGTTCGAAAGTACCAGCTGTTCCGTGGGAGAAAGATGAGGCTTTCTGCTCCTGTAAAGATTTACAGCCTCGGAAACCCTGTAGAGGGTCACTATGGGTCGGAACTGACTCGACGGCACATAACCACAACAACAAGCTAAAGTTAGGCCTCTTGTTCTCTGGAGGCTAGGAAGCATTTTGTCCTCCATTCGTTTTCCTCTATCTATTCCAAATTTTGTCATTGTTCTTGTAATTTACACCCCCTGCCACTAACCTCACTGCCATCAAGTCTATTCCCACTCCTATACAGTCACACTACAGGGACAGGGTAGAATTGCTTCATGGGGTTTCTAAGGCCGTAAATCTTCAGGAAAGCGAACTGCCACACCTTTCTCGCGAGGATAGGTTGGTGGGTTTGAACCTATGACCTTTTG
Source organism: Chrysochloris asiatica (assembly GCF_000296735.1). Classification (NCBI taxonomy): domain Eukaryota; kingdom Metazoa; phylum Chordata; class Mammalia; order Afrosoricida; family Chrysochloridae; genus Chrysochloris; species Chrysochloris asiatica. The sequence continues at coordinate 695,467 of NW_006409016.1, read as the reverse complement.
GTTGGCAATACAATGTTTAATACAGTGTGCCACCAGGACTCATTTCTGCCACTAAATAATGGGGGAAACATGACCATTTTTCTCTTAGAGCCAGAGTCAGACTTCTACATCAAGGTCAATTTTTATCAAAAGAAAATGTCCCTTGCAGTTTTGTAAGTGTCAAAACTTTAAATGTGATACCCATTAAAGCTGTTAACCAAATTGTTGTTAAGTGCCGTCGAATTTGTTCCAACTCATAATGACCCTGTATAGGGTATCCAAAGAGTGGCTGGTGAGCTTGAACCGCCAACCTTGAGAAGCAGTCCAGCACATTAACCTGCAGCACCACACCAAACACCCTTTTTCTTTTTCTAAGTAATTTGTGGCAATCCTTTGTTCTTTCTTTTTTTTTCTTACACAAATTTTTATTGAGTTTTTAGAGTTTACTTTTTTAATAAAATTATTTGAAATACTTTTTATTTCTGCATTGTTTGGAAGACATTGTTTTGAGAGCATTTGTTTGTTTTGGTAGTCTACTTAAATTGTTCTTAAAACTTTACTGTTCAATGCATGTTTTTTATAAGTTTTTATTGTGAATTGAGTGATCATTTACATGGGAGAACACTGGCTTTATACCATCATTTAATTACAATGATTATAATCTCCTCCGTGCATCATCATTCAACAGTATTTGCTTCTATTCCCTCTGGGATTTTTTTGGGAAAGGGTATGCACAAAAACACTCAGGAATATATAATAATTTAAACAACCAAAAGGCATATTCTCCAAGCCTGCCTCCTGGCCACCAGCACCCAGCCTTTTTCTTTCCATGAGTCTAGAGTCCTCAGCTGCTCTCTCTCTCCATGCCCTCATCTCTGCCTCCATCTTTGGTGTCGCTGCTTCTCTGGATAGGGTCCTGCATTCTGCTTGTGCTATTCTCTCTTGATGGTCCTAGGGTCCTCTGTTTCTGGACTGCAAGATTAACTATTCCCCCTTTTTTTTGTTGCAAAACTTATACCTTTACAGTTATGACCATCACAATTAGTCATGATAACAGTTATTCACTATTGAATCATAAGAATCTTATCCCCATCTATTTTCACCAGACCTGTCTAGACAAGATGAAAAGTATTCAGTGGGGACTCTTTCTTCCCCTCCCCTCACACTCTTAAACTAAACTCCCTCTTGAAACCTTGTAAGCCAGTCACCTCGTGCCTTTATCACCCCCTAATTTTAGATAGCCAATGTCTATATTACCCATCCCTATCTACCCTGTATACATAGGAGATAGGATTGATCCTTGATGTGAAGATTCCTTCCCTCTCAGTTGGTATTTTGAGCTACTACATTCATAAGTATAGGTCAAGTTTATCAAATTGTAGCAATTTATACTTGTTTCCTTTATCAATCTTTGTTCTTTCTTATCTTTCAAATTTGACCTTAACAATTAAGAATTTGCCTCTCCTTAAAATGACCTGCATTTACCTTGGTATCGAACCCTTTGGCCATTTATTTTTTTTATTTTTTTTTTTTTTTGGCTTCAGTCTCTAGCTTCCTGCTGTCCTGTCCTTCTCAACAAGCCATCTCTCCTCTGCTGCCTAAACTCTAACTGGGAGGGCAGGAACAGTGTTTGCTTTTGCTGATGTTGGAAGTATACCCAGTAAAACATACACCAATTCAATAATTTCTACATTTACAATTAAATGACACTGATCACATTCTTCAAGTTGCACAACCAATCTCATCCTCCTTTTCCAAATAGTTTCTCCCACATCAATGTGAATTCACTGCCCCACTAGGCTTCTTATCTGCCTTTTCTAGTTGCTGTTATGAATTTGATTCCACATAGATAATTCATGTAAAGTGTACAATATTTATGTTAAACAATTCTAGCTAAATAAGCTGTTTGGTCTTGTTAAGAGTGTTTACCTTGAGCATTGTGCTCTTTTTGAAGAATTATCTATAAGAAATCAAATCCACAGAAGCCAGAATGGCAAGACCTCATCTCTCATACTTTGGGCATGTTTCAGAAGGAACCTGGAGAAAGATACCATGCTTGGTAAAGTGGAGGGTCAGTGAAAAAGAGGAAGAACCCCCTGCCACTCCTCCAAGGAGACAGATTGACACAGTGGCAGCAGTAGTGGGCTCACGCATAACGGTAATTGTGAGGATGGTTTAGGACAGGGCAATGCTTTGTTCTGTTGTTCACAGAGCTGCTATGAGTTTGAACTGACTCGACTGCACCTAACAACATTGGTTTAAAGAAGACTTCATGGGATAGTTTTTATTTAAGGTTTAAAGATCTCAGGGCAACAGGTTTTTAAAAATAACAACAACAAAAACACTTTTTACTGTGAATTGAGTGCAGGTTTACAGACAAGATAGTCAGTTTCGCATTCAACAAATCATATAGTTCGTTCCATCACAATGATTGCAAGCTTCTCCGTGCAACAATTATCCCACTTCCTCCCTGTGGTTCCTGTTTCCATTCCACCTTCCCTTCTCAACTTTGTCCTCAGGTAAAAGTTGCCCTTTTGGTTTTGAATGACTGATCAGTCCATGGTGAACACACCTTACTAATGTTGTCCTCTTCTATATACCTATCTAGTGCTTGGCTGACAAAAGTAAGTTCCGTTTCAGACCTGGGGGTGGTCAAGGGTCATAGTCTTGGGTTCCTTTAGTGTCTTTCTGACCAATAAGCCCAGTTTTTGTTTTTAATAATATTTGCTTTGGTTCCATATTTTCTCCTACTCTATCCTGGACTTTCTAATGTGATCCCTTTCAGAGCGGTTGGTGGTAGTAGTCAGGCACCATCTAGCTCTTCTGGTCTCAAAGTCATGGTGACTGATGTTCACATATTCCATTGGCTTACTAGACTAATTGATTCAAAGCATCTTTAAATTTTCATCTCTCTTCTTTCTTTCACACAGGAGAGACTAATAGCTGCAACATAGATGGCTACTCTTGAGCTTTTAAGATCCCAGTAGCTAGTCAGTAAAGTAGGATGTAGAACATTGTCTTTTGGGACTACGTTATGCCAATTAACCATGGTGTGCCCTGAGACTGTGGTCCTGAGACCACAACTTAAGATGTTTGATAGCATCTAAGAAGTTTTCATTATTTTGCCCCTGTATGCTCCACCACATTCATAGGTGTGTTTGCAGCAAAGGTAAATACCCATACTCGGTTAAACACTTATTTATTTGGCAGTATGCTCCCACCCTCTTTTTCATACCCATTCAGTCTATCTTTCCATGTATCTACCCACAGAATATTGTTGTTCCAGGGTTGTGTATATAGTAGTATTTACCTCTATCCCCATTAACCCTTGTATTCCTGCCTGTATCTTCACCTGTCTTCATCATTCTTCTTCTAGCCTCCCACCTCTTGTATATTGCCCATGTGCCTTCCTTCACATCTCAGGACAACGTTTTTGGGAGTTCATCCAGCTTCAGTAGCTCCAGAAAGTCTACAGTCCATGATAGTTTGTAATTCTGTTCTGCTTTTTCCCCTTCTCAATCAAGATTTTTCTATGGACTCTTTGAACAAAATATTCAGTCACTATACTGACTCCACAGCACATCACAACAACAACAACAACAATCCAGTTCTTTGTCTCAAGATAAAGGAAATATTTGTTCACAAATGCAATTAGGCACACTACCCATTTCCTCCTCTTATTCCTGACTTTCCTGGTGTGGTGCTGTAGGATACGCATTGGACTGCAAGGTTAGTTTGAACCACAAGGTTGGCAGTTCAAAGTCACCAGCCACTCCTTGGAAACTCTACACAGGGTCACTGTGAGTTGGAACCGACTCGACAGCACTTTACAGCAACAACATTCCTAACTTTGGAACCCTGATGGCCCAGTGGTTAAATCATTTGTCTGCTACATAAAAGGTCTATAATTCATTTTTGCTTATTTGTATATTTTTTTATTCCTGACTCTCCCTCTTCCTCTGTTACTTCATGCAAATAGAGATCAATTATAATACCTTTTATGAGTGCTTGCAAGCTTTCATGCTGTAAAGCTCCCAAACACAACACAACAATCTAGAAGGTAGAACAGAAGCACTAAAAGCAATATTCGGCCAATTACCTGGGAGGCCAATCACCTGGGATGTCAGGGATTGTGTTTTATTAATAATATAGGACTGTGGTTACTTTTTCATTAAATAGCTGAATTGCAATAGTAATTATAAAACATCTGCCCTCTTTACATGGCATATAGTTTTTTAAACACATTTATACAGAAGAGAAACAGGTTTTGAAATAAACTGAGCAGGGCTCATTTCCACTATTAGAGTTCTTGAACTGAATTCCTCTCCTCACCCTCCTCTTTTCGTCACTTCTAAGACTCACCACCCACTTTCGTCATGAAAGTCAACACTAGTCAGAAAGAGTTGAGATGGCCTGCCCCTGATATTATGTCCCAATATATCCAAACAAGGAAAGAATATTTGAAGTAGATTTTTAAAGAAATGCATCTGCCCATGTTGTTATCCTGAATACATGCTAGAATATTTGAGAAATGATGGTGGCAACTAGCCAAGGGTCTCATAGTTCTAGTTATCTCAAGTTTGCCATGTATGGAGATCATAGAATGTCAGACTCTGGAACTCATCCTATCCTACTTCTCCATTTTTCAGACACAGATAGAGATCCAGAAAACAAAGGAACTGGCCTGAGGGCACGTATCTCGTTACTGGCAGTTCTGGACCTAAAAGCTCAAGTCTCCTGACTCTGAGCTCAGCACTCATTCAACTTGATTCTGAAACTGACAATTGTTCGACTTTCAGAATGATTCCAGGCTGTGAGAAATGACAGTGTGCTAGCTGACAGAAGAGCCCAAAGCGACTACTGCCACTTGATGGCAGCACATGTAAATTGTTGGGACAGTTGTTAAAAGGGGAATTCGTTCATTCGTATATTCATTAAATTCCACAAATGTTTCCTGTCAGCCTAGCACGTGTGAGGACTATGCAGGACACATGGGGATCTCCTGTGGTCACAGGATTGGTTTTTTGTTTTTGTTTTTTATGGTGGAGTGGTGTGTCCTGTGTGCATTTATCAACAGTCTAAGAGAGATGTTGATTTTCAAGTTTTTATTGTGAATTGAGTAAAAGTTTACAGGGCAGATCATCAGTTTTACATTCAACAAATCATACACCTTGTTTCATTACAATGATTATAATCCCCTCCATGTACCACCAGTTAACAGTATTTCTCTCTATTCACTTTAGCTCTTCCTTTTTTTTTTTTTTTTCTTTTAAACACTCAGGCATATATAATAATTTACACCATGAAAGGGCACATTCTGCAAGCCTGCCTCCTCAGCTGCTCCCTCTCTCCATATCCCCATCTCTGCCTCCATCTCTGGGTGTTGCTGCTTCTCTGGACAGGGTCCTACATTGTGCTTGTGCTCTTCTTCCTTGATGGTCCTAGGGTCCTCTGTTTCTGGACTGTAAGATTAACTACTTCCCCATTTTTGTTACAAAACTTTTACCTTTGCAGTTGTGACAGTCACAAATTAGTCATGATAACAATTACTCACTATTGAATCATAAGAATCTTATCTTCATCTCCTTTGACCAAACCCATCTAGACAAGATGAAAAGTATTCAGTGCGGACGCTTTCTTCCCTCACACACTCTTAAACTAAACTCCCTCTTGAAAACTTGTAAGCCAATCACTTTTTGCCTTCATTGCCCCCTCATTTTAGGTAGGCAATGTCTAAGTTGCCCGTCCCTAACTACCCTGTATACAGAGGGGATAGCATTGATACTTGATGTGAAGACTCCTTCCCTCTCTGTTGGCATTTTGAGCTAAGACATCCATAAGTACAGGTCAAGTTCATCCAATTGTAGCAATAGGATTGATATTTTTGTGGGGGCACATAGAATAGTTATAAGAAAGCTACTTAGTAAGAAAGTATAAATGTCATGAGAGCAGTGCAGACACAATATAGACATGTGGGAGTTCAGGGAACAGACGGTTTGTGCTTTCCAAAGGGCATCTGAGAAGATGGAGCTATGCAGAAAGGATGGGTGAAGTTTGTTCTGAAGAATAAAGAGTTTAGGATTTGTTGAAATGCAGGTAGATTAGATAGCGCCTTCAACCCTAGATCTGACTAAAGACCTAAAACCTGTATTTTTCCCCCAATTGTAAAAATGTATATAACAAAGCATTTGCCAACTCAACATTTTTTACATGTATATTTCAGTGCCATTGATTACAATCATGTTACATCATTATCTTTGTACAGATTATCCCATCTCTATAAACACTTATCTGTCAGTTTGTCATACTCTAGAAGCTATGCCACCAGTATTTTAAATATCAACTGAGTTACCCATGGTGAGCACGTTTCAGCAGAACATCCAGACAAAGACAAACTAAGAAAAAGAGACCGACTGTTTCTGAATGTTTAACCACTGAAGATTTTATGAATAACAGTGGAACATTGTCAGACGTAGTGAAGGAAGAGGAAAACATTATGAATAGCACCAGGATATTGTTAGATATAGTACTAGAAGATGAGCCCCTCAGGTTGGAAGGCACTCAAAATATGACTAGGGAAGAGCTGCTTCCTCAAAGTAGATTGATTATTATGATGTGAATTGAGTAAAGCTTTTGGGTCCTTCAATTGCTGATAGGGCACAACACAAAATGAGGAGAAACAACTACAAATATCCATTAATAGCCAGAACATGGAATGTACGCAGTATGACTCCAGGAAAATTGGAAGTTGTCAAAAATGAGGTGGAGTGCATAAACATTAGTGAACTGAAATGGACTGGTATTGCCTGTTTTGAATCTGATAATCATACCATGTCAGGGATGACAAATCCAAGCGAAATGGCATCCCACTCATCATCAAAAGCCTATTTCAAGATCTATTTTGAAGTGCAATGCTGTCTGTGATAGGATAATAGTCATACACAAGCAAGGTGATGATGGGATTAAAGAATTCTACCAACTTCAGTGAAAATGAAATTTTAAAATTCTACCAACTTCTTATATGCATGCTAAAGTTGGATAGTGAATAAGGAAGACCTTAGAAGAATTGATGCATTTGAGTTGTGGTGTTGGAGGAGAATATTGACAGTACCAGGAACTGCCAAAAGAACAAACAAATCTATATTGGAAGAAGTACAGCCAGAGTGCTCCTTGGAGGCCAGGATGATCAGACTTCGTCTCTTCTTCTTCGGACATATTGTCAGGAGAGACCAGTTACTAGAGAAGAATATCATGTTTGGTAAAGTTGAGGGTCACAGAAAAATATGAAGACCCCCAGTGAGATGGATTGGGAAGTGGCAACATCAGTGGGTTCCAGTGTGGCAACAATTGTGAGGTTGTCCCAGGACTAGGCAGTGTTTCGTTCTGTTGTGCATAGAGTCTCTATGAGTCGGTACCGACTCGATGGCACCTAACAACAAGAACAACAACCAACTTCTTAGTCTGAAATTGATCAAACATGCAATCAATATGTATTGACCATTACTAGTGATTGGAAGGCGAAGGAAACTAAGAGGAAAGATCAGTACTTGGGAAAGATGATTTTGGCGACAGAAATGATGGCAGAGATCCCATGATGGAATTTTGCAAGGCCAAAAACTTCCTCATTGCAAATACCTTTTTTAATGTGCTAGACTGCAAAGCCATTTGAACTGCAAGGTCAGTGGTTCAAGCTCACCAACTGCTCCTTGGAAACCCTATACAGGGTTGCTATGGGTCAGAATCAATTCAACAGCACTTAACAACAACAACAATGACTTCCTCATTACAAATTCCTTTTTTAAACAACATAAAAGGCAACTATAAATATGGACCTCTGGCATACATAGAAATCAAAATGACTACATCTGTGGGAAGAAATGGTGGAAAAGATCCATATCATCAGCCAAAGCAAACCATCAATTACTCACATGAAAGTTCAGGCTGAAGCTGAAGAAAATTAAAACAAGTCCATGAGAGTCAAAATATGGCCTTGAACAAATCCCACCTGAATTTAGAGACCATCTGAAGAACAGATTTGGTGCATTAGGCACTAATGATAGGAAACTAAAAGAGTTGTGATAAGAAACAAAGTGATCGGAAACTAAAACTAAAACATCACATCACGCAAGAAGGGGGAGGCGTGGAAGAACAAGGTAGATAGGGGAACACTGAGACAGGTTTGCATGGCCTAAGTGAGACAGAGGTAAATAGTGATGCATGCTCAACCTTGGAAGAACAGGGCTCTGGGATACAGGGATCTAGGCATAGTTTGAAGAGGGAAAATAATACTAAGTTGCTTGACTGTCTTATGAATATTGGTTTCCCTTGCTTACTATTGTAAAATAGACACTTGAGTGGGATACAAAGGAATGTTGGAAAGCATGATTACAAAAAGCTTGTAAACCCATCTGACTGGAATACTTAAAAGGAGTTCTACAACTTGCCTGGTGGAAAAGGCCTCTTGCGGAGCCTTTGCAGTGTATGGGACCTTAGGTGGAATCCTGAGCCCCATCTAGAGCATTCTGAGGTGAGACATTCCCACTAGAAAGGACAAGCAGACCAACCTGGAACAGCTAGAGTGACAGAAGATACATCTTTAAAGAAAGATCAGCAGGAAAAACCCAAAACAAGAATGTTAGTATGACTGGCTACTAAAAGAGTAAGCAAGCTGTTCGCCGGGAAGCCATCAAGGCAAGCAATCAAGTCTCTTCAGGATAAACCCCCTTCTAAAACTGAAGCTCAAAGGGAACACATGAGCAGGCATGTTAAGCTTGCTGATGACCACATCGGTCTACTGGTGAGTGGAAGAGGGGGAAAGGCAGCAATGAAGAAATGGTCTGAGTTCAACTACGGTCCATATACTCCTGTTGACCTGGAGATGAGAGAGAGAAGAGGATGGCCTGTTTGGTCCAAAGTGTGGTGAGACGTGGGGACTCCTGAGCCCATGGACAAGGACATAGCCACAGAGGGCTAGAGCTGAGAGTGAAACATCCAGCTGATATGAAGTGAGGGGAGATGCACAAGAACACCCAAACTTGCAGATAGTACCCATTTGACCTAGCCTAGATGGCTTGATGATCAGAACTCGACTAGAGGAAGATAAAAATAGCAATAATTTTTGATAAAGGAAACAAGGGTAAATTGCTACAATTTGATGAACTTGACGAACTTGACATATACTCATGGAGGTAGTACCAACACAGAGTGAAGAAGTCTTCAGGTCAAGTATCAATGCTATCCCCTCTGTACACAGGGTAGATAGGGACGGGTAACTTAGATATTGGCTACCTAAAATGAGCGGGCAATAAAGGCATGAAGTGACTGGCTTACAAGGTTTCAAAGAGGAGTCTAGTTTAAGAGTGTATGAGGGAAGAAAGAGTCCCCACTGAACAGTTTTCATCTTGTCTAGATGGGTCTGGTTAAAAGAGATGGGGACAAGAGTCTTATGATTCAATAGTGAGTAATTATTATCATGACTAATTGTGACTGTCACAACTGTAAAGGTAGAAGTTTTGTAACAAAAATGGGGGAGTAGTTAATCTTACAGTCCAGAAACAGGGGACCCTAAGACCAACAAAGGAGAAGAACACAAGTAGAATGTGAGACCTTATTCAGTGAAGCAGCGATACCAGAGATGGAGGCAGAGATGGAGACATGGAGATGGGGAGCAGCTGAGGACTCTAGACTCATGGGAAGAAAGGGACTGAGAGCTGGCGACCAGGAGGCAGACTTGCAGAAAGTGCCCTTTGGTGGTGTAAATTATTATATATGCCCGAGTGTTTAAAAAACAAAAAAAGAAGAGCTAAAGTGAATAGAGAGAAATACTATTAACTGATGGTACATGGAGGGGATTATAATCATTGTAACGAACAAGGTGTATGATTTGTTGAATGTAAAACTGATGATCTGTCCTGTAACCTTTCACACAGTTCACAATAAAAACTTTTTTTAAAAAAATCATACTGGAAGAAAGCAAAAGGTCATCATAAAGACAGGAAAGAAACAAAAGACCAAAATGAATCTGGAGACACTCTGAAATTTGCTTCCCTGCATAGAGATGTCAAAGGAAATGGAAAAAGTGGAGAAGTCAAAGAGCTGACTGAAAATTTCTAAGAGCAGTGCAAAAAGACAAAGCAAGTATTATAATGAAATGTACAAAGACCTGGAGTTAGAAATCCAAAAGGGAAGAACACACTCAACATTTCTCAAGCTGAAAGAACAGAAGTAAAATTTCAAGTTTCTACATGAAATATTGAAGAATCCTATAGGCAGAATATTGGATGGTGTAGAAAGCATCAAAAGAAGATGGAAGGAATATGCATAGTCATTGTACCAAAAAGAAATGGTCAATCCTTAACCGTTTCAAGAGGTAGCATATGATCAAGAAGTGATGGTACTAAAGGAAGCAAGCCAAGCTTCCTTGAAGGCATTGGCAAAAAAACAAGGCTCCAGGAATTAACAGAATACAAATTGAAATCTTTTGAACAAACTAATGTAGCACTGGAAGTGCTCATTCATCTATGCCAAGAAATCATTGGAAGCGATCCATATTTGTGCCCATTCCAAAGAGAAGTGGCCCAATGGAATGCAGAAACCATCCAACAATATCATTAATATCCATGCAAATAAAAATTTTCTAAAGATCATTTTTTTAAAAAATGTCTGCAACAGTACATCAACACAGAACTGCCAGAAATTCAAGTCAGATTTAAAGAGGACAAAGAACTAGGGATAGCATTGCTGACATCAGATAGATACTGGCTGAAAGCAAAAAATATCAGAAGGATGTTTACCTGTGTTTTAATGACTATGAAGAGACTTTTGACTTTGTGGATCATGACAAACTATGGTCAATATTGCTAAGAAAGTTATTCCAGAGCACTTAATTGTGCTTATGAAGAACCTGTACATAGAACAAGAGGCAGTTGTTTGAACCGAACAAGGGAATAATGAATGGTTTAAAATAGAAGAGGTGTGTGACAGGGTTGTATTCTTTCACCATATTTATTCTGTTTGTATGCTGAGTAAATAATCCAAAAGCCCGGTTATGTGAAGAAAAACATGCAATCAGGATTGGAGAAAGATTCATAAACAACCTGCGATATACAGATAATACAGCTTTGCTTTCTGGAAGCAAAGAGGATTTAAAATACTTACTAATGAAGATCAAAGATTACGGCTTTCAGTATGAATTGCACCTCAATGTAAAGGAAACAAAAATCCTCACAACTGGACCAATAAATAACATCATGATAAATGGGAAAAAAAGATTGAAGTTGTCAAAGACTTCATTTTGCTTGAATCCACAATTAATACTTGGAAGAAGTAGTCAAGAATTGAAATAACATTAAGTGAATCTGCTGCACAATAACTCTTTAAAGTGTTGAAGAGCAAAGATACCAGTTTGAGGACTAAGGTGCACCTGACTTAAGCCATGGAGTTTTCAATATCTTCATAGGCATGTGAAAGTTGAACAGTGAATAAGGAAGACCATAGAATTGATGCATTTGAGTTATGGTGTTGGAGAAGACTACTGAAAATACCATGGACTCCCAGAAGAACAAACAAATCTGTGTTAGAAGAAGTACAGCCAGAATGCTCCTTAGAAACCAGGATGGGGAGACTTCACCTCTCATACTTTGGACATATTATCAGGAGTGACCAAATCTTGGAGACATCATACTTGATAAAATGGAACATCAGTGAAAAACAGAATGACCCCCAACAAGATGGATTGCACAGTAGCAGCAGCAATGGGCTCAAGAGTAGCAACAATTGTGAGGTTGGCACAGGACTAGGCAGTTTTTCATTCTGTTGTGCATAAGGTTGCTATGAGTTGGAGCTAACTTGATGGCACCTAACAAGAACAACATTAACAGAAACTCTGTTCCCTTTAACCAATGACTCTGTCTTGTCCTTTCCCTATCACCCCTGTTGTTGTCAAGCATTGTTGAGTTGGTTCTGACTCATAGCAAACCTGCATAGAGTTTCAAAGGAACTGTTGGTGGGTTTGAACTGCTGTCTTTGTTGTTAGCAGTTCAGCTGCTATAATAGAAATATTACAGGTAGAGGACTTTAACAAATTTATTTGATCACAGTTTACGAGGGTAGTTATCTAGTGCTACTATAAAAGAAATACCACCAGTGAATATCTTTAATGAGCAGAAATGTATTTTCTCACAGATTAGGAGGCTAGTAGGCCAAATTCAGGGTGTCTACTCTCAAGAATCGGGCTGCGAACCTTAAGGTCAGCAGTTCGAAACTGCCAGATGCTCCACGGGAGAAAGATGAGGCTTTCTACTCCCGTAAAGATTTACACCCTCGGAAACCCTGTACAGGGTCGCTATGGGTCGGAACCGACTCGACGGCACTTAACAACAACAACAACAACAACTCTCAAGGAAGGTCCATACCTCTTCTGAACTTTTACTCTTGAGGTATCTTCATGTGGCTTGGCATCTATCTTCTCTCATCTATGCTTGTTATTTGTGTTTAATCTCGTTCATAAATTTTGATAGTTAAGATTTTGTGTCAATATACTGGTTTTTTATTTTTATTTTATTTTTTATTTTATTTTTATTTTTATTTTAAGTCCTCAATGGTTTGGCAATTAAGATGTAGTTATTCCCCATGATGTAATCTGATGTGGTCAACCCTGTTCTGATAGAATTATCTATGTGTTGTAAGCCCTCACTTTTATTATGTTAATGAGGCTGGACTCAATCTACAGGATTAGGTTTTATATATATATATAAATATATCTGGAGTGAGGTGTGTGTTGAGATGCAGGTGTCCCCAAATCAAAGCAATGGGATTGCTGAGTCACTACAGGAAGGAAAGCTATACTTCAGTCAATTGTGAGAACAATAAATGAAATTTGGTTGTAGTTAGTTGTTGAGATTTTGGTTTTGTTGTCACAGCATAACTAATAGGGCATCCGTTGGCCAAAGTAAAATTAGTAACCTAGCATATGGATAGGCAGAATAATGAAATAAAATTCAATTCCTCAAGTGCCTCTCAAGTACCTAGGGCATATTAAATGCATGCACAATACAAAGTTTGAAACATATTCAAACTTTCACTGTCTCTGTGGTCTTCTTTGACTTTCTCCCTTCACACTGGGCCGAACTAAATGCTCCTTCTTGTATGCTTTCATAACATTTTTGACTCCTTCCTTCATGTTCCACCTTTCAGCCAGGCTAACCCACTGGCAGTTCTGTGAACAACTCAGGATCTCTCTCCATGCCTTCACCAATGCTGGGTATGTTATTTCTTCTTCCTAGCTCCTTGCCTGGTTAGATCATACTCATCCTTCATGTCTCAGGATTATGATACTACTTCTTCTGGAAACCTTCTCTGCTCTCCCAGTAGAAGATTTGGTCCTCTCCTCTGTGCTTTTACAGCTTCCTATGCCTTCTTCATCACACTACTTAAGCTGTCATTCAACTGCCTCTTCTGTTGTCTGTTGCCTTCATTGAATGCCCTTGAACTGACTTCTTTGCCATTGTTTTCTAGCACTTCACAAATATCCTGGCAGAAAGTAGGACTGCAAGACATTTCTGAATAAAATGATTACAGTATCTCATTGTGACATGACAATTTGTGAATGAATGAGCTTGCTGAGTTCATAGAACACCAATAAGACAGAACTGACCAGAGTAGAAGAGGCCTGTTTAGGGTTGTAGGAAATAGGAGTTGGTGGGGACAGGGACCAGGTCTTATGAAAGAGAGTCTTAAAAGGCTAACAGATGAGTTTGGACTTTTTACTGTTGGGAATTGGGTGAGCCATTGAAAAGTTTAAGAAGCCTTGGTGGTTCAATGGTTAAATGCTCAGCTGCTAAGTGGAAGTTAGCAGTTAGAACCTACCAGTGGTTCTGCAGGAGAAAGTGCAGGAGAACAACCTGGTCATCTGCTCTAGTAAAGATTCTAGGCAAGAAAACCCTAGGGGAAGTTCTATTCTGTTATACGGGTCACTATGATCTGGAATCAACTCAACAGCACACAGGAACCATAGCATTGAAAAGTTTAATGCAGAGGTGAGAGTGGCTTATGTGATATTTAAGGACTGATACTATGGTAGTGTGAGGAGCTCTGGTAGCGTAGTGGTTACGAATCGGGCTGCGAACCTTAAGGTCAGCAGTTCGAAACTACCAGCCACTCCACGGGAGAAAGATGA
>NW_006409016.1:657509-681212 GCF_000296735.1 Chrysochloris asiatica | reverse complement strand
GTAGTGGTTACGAATCGGGCTGCTAATCTCAGGGTCAGTAGTTCGAAACTACCAGCTGTTCCGCAGGAGAAAGATGAGGCTTTCTGCTCCCATAAAGATCTACAGCCTCCGAAACCCTGTACAGGATGGCTATGATTTAGAATCGACTCCACGGCACATAACAACAACAACAACAACTCTGATATTGGCATGTGAAATGGATTGAATATGGGAGTCATTGTTGATGTCCAGGAAAACTAGGGATCATTCAGGCAACACAAAGTAAGAGCCTGGACCAGGTTGGAAGCAGTGGGACTGCAAGATAATAGAAATGGTAGAATATTTTCAATCATCATCAACAGAAACATGGGGAAATCACCTCAGAATGTCTTCTCTGATCATTGAAATTCATTTTTTCAAATCCAGATAAAATGCAATAAGTATGAATATCAAGATAGTTTAAGGGGAAAAACAGTCACAGATTAAATGATTGAAGGTAGCTATGGAAGAAACAGTCTCTTGCTTTGGTGAGAGGGATGTTTGTGTGACTATGAAGTCTTGGGACTGGTTCAGTGGCTGCCAGAGAGCTCAATCGTACGACTTTCCAATCTCACTTGATGAGGCTCAAGTCCTTTTATTTGTTAGTACCAGGAACTCTATTCCCTTTCTCCAGCCTCTCACCTCCTTTCTTTGAGTTTCAGGACAGTTGGGCTCCCAAAGCTACATCCCTAATTGGCCTTGACAATACTGGTTTGCTGAAAACTGGGTCATGAGGGTGAGTTCCTTTTCAGACCTGAAGGGCTCAGCATAATGTCCTATAGCGAGCCGTAAGCTCAGGTTCCTCCAGTCTCTTTCTCACCGGTAAGCCCTCTCTTTTTTTAAAAAAATAATTTTGAATTTTGTTCCATGTTTTCTCTCACTCTATCTGGGACCTTCTAAAGTGATCTCTTTCAGAGCAGTTGGTAGTTCTTCTGGTCTCAGAATCTTGAAGACTGATGTTCACATGTTCCATTAATCCATTGGACTAATTGATTCTAAGAATCTTCTATTCTTATCGCTCTTCTTTCTTCTACACATAGAGAGACCAATAGCTGTACCTCAGACAGTCACTCATAAGCATTTAATACCTGAGATGCTACTCATTAAAGTTAGATGTAGAATTTTAGGTGGACTATGTTAAGTCAATTGACCTGAGACTATGGTCCTGAGCCCCCAGGTCCAGCAACTCATTGCCATCTTGGAAGTTTGATGACATCTAAAAAGCTTTCATCATTTTGCCCCCACAAGGATCTGTGGTAGCATAGTGGTTACGAATAGGGTTGCAAACCTTAAGGTCAGCAATTCGAAATTATCAGCAGTTCTGAGGGAGAAACATGAGGCTTTCTGCTCCCGTAAAGATTTACAGACTCAGAAACCCTGTACAGGATCACTATGAGTCGGAACCGACTCCACGGCACATAACAACAACAAAATGCTCTACCACATTCATAGTTGTGTTTGCAGCAAAGGTGCAAATATCTTTTTCCAAACCCTTATGTATTTTGGGATATATTTCCACGATTCCTTCCATACCTGTTCAGCTTGTGTATCTGTCTATGTATCTGCCCGCAGAACACTGTTGTTCCTAGGTTGTATATATATAAAACATTACCTCTATCCACTTGAACCCTCGCATACCTCCCTGTGTCTTTACCTGTCTTCATCATTCTTCTGCCAACCTCTCTCTTCTTGTTTTTCGCTCTCTCCATCACCTGAGTTAACATGTGCTTACCCTCTAGCTGGAGTCCTGGTGTGGTGCTGCAGGATAATGCACTACACTGCAAGGTCAGTTTGAACCACAAGGTCAGCAGTTCAAATCTACCAACTGTTCCTTGGAAACCCTAGGCAGGGTTGGAACCGACTCTAAGGCACTTAACAACAACAACCCTCCAGCCAGTGATTTACTCTCCCTTCCTTCCCACCCCTGGTAACCATCAGAGAATATTTCTTTTAGCATGAAAACCTTTCCTTGAGTTTTTACAATAGTGCTCTCATACAGTATTTGTCCTTTTGTGATTGACTGATTTCACTCAGCATAATGTCCTCCAGGTTCATCCATGTTATGAGGTGTTTTACAGTATTCATTGTTATTCTTCACCATTGCATAGTATTCTATTGTGTGTATGTGCCAAAATTTGTTCATCCATTCTTCCATTGATGGGCATTTAGGCTGTCTTTATCTTTTTGCTATTGTGAATAGTGCTGCGATGAACATCAGTGTGCCTATCTTTACTTGTGTCCTGACTTGTATTTTTTGTGGATATATACCAAGTAGGGGAGCTCTGGTAGCGTAGTGGTTACGAATCGGGCTGCGAACCTTAAGGTCAGCGGTTCGAAACTACCAGCCTCTCCGCAGGAGAAAGATGAGGCTTTCTACTCCCGTAAAGATCTACACCCTTGGAAACCCTGTACAGGGTCGCTATGGGTCGGACCCGACTCGATGGCACTGAACAACAACAACATATACCAAGTAGAGGGATTTGCTAGGTCATATGATATTTCTATTTCCAACTTTCTGAGGAAGCATCATACCATTTTCCACATTAGTTGAACCATTTTCTTATTTTGTAATATTTTCCTAACTAGCTGCATGAAGGACCACCACAGTGGAATAAGAGGAGGAGGATGGAAATGATTAAAGCAAGAACTCTAAGGAAAGAGTCTCTGTTGAAATATGGATGACCAAGAGTCTTCACCTATGTGTGAGAATATTTCTAAAGTAATTTATTGACAATGAATGACCTTCTATAATAATTTCATGCACTTTGCAAAAGCTTTCCATATTGTATAGCTGCTATGGGCTTGAATGTGAAATTATCTTCAAAAGACTTTTCTTTCTCAATAGTCCATCTTCTTGTCCTAGTTAAAGACTTAGAACATCTGAAAGACTACTGTTCAAAGAGTCATTTGTTTTCACTCTAATGTAGTCTGTGTTTTTGTTTTTAAGCTTTTAATTTGAATTGAGTGATAGTTTACAGGCAGATCATCAGTCTTGCACTAAACCAATCATATTTTGTTTCATTGCAATGATTACAATCCCCTCCTCCATGCACCATTGGTTAACAGTATTTACCTCTATTCCCTCCTTTTTTTATGTACACAAAATACACAGAAAATATATATTCATTTAAATGATAAAGGGCACATTTTGCAAGCCACCCTTTCTCATTCCATGGGTCTAGAGTCATCAGCTGCTCTGTCTCTCTGTACTATCACCTCTACTTCCGTCTCTGGTGTCGCTGCTTCTCTGATTACGACTCCACGCTCCGCTCATGCTCTTTCCCATTGATGGTTCTAGGGTCCTCTGTTCCTGGAATGAAAGATTAACTATTCCTCCCTTTTTGTTTCACATCTTCTACATTTGCAGTTATGACTATTGCAATTAGTCATGATAGAAATTACTCATTATTGAATCAAAAGAATCCTATCCCCATCCTTACACATCCCCTTTCACCTGACCCTTCTAGATAAGAGGAAAACTATTCAGTGGGGATTCTACCTTATCCCCCTTGTTCTGAAACTAAGCACACTCTTGAAAACTTGTAAGCCATACACTTTGTGCCTGTATAACACCCCGGTTTTGGTAGCCAATGTCTAAGTTGCCCTTCCCTATCAATCCTGTGTATTGATCCTTGATGTGAAGAACTCCTTCCTTCTCAGTTGATAATGTAATCTTAAAGAAGGAGCCCTGGATGTCAAAGTGGTTAAATGATTGGTTGCCAACTAAAAGGTTGGCTGTTCAAACCCACCAGATGCTCTGTAAAAGAAAGATGTGGCAGTCTGCTTCCATAAACATTAAGTCCCAAAGCCCACTGCCATTGAGTCAATTCTGACTCATAAAGACCCTATAGGAAAGAGTAGAACTATTCCTTAGGGGTTTCTGGGACTGGAAATCTTTGCAGGAGCAGATAGTCTCATTGTTCTCCAGCCTCATCTTTCTCCCATGGAGCAGCTGGTGGGTTTGAATTGTCAACTTTGTGGCTAGCAGCCCAATGTATAACACACTGTGTCCTTATAAGCCAATGCTATTCTTCCTACAAGGTTACTACGAGTTAGAATCAACTCAACAGCAATATGTTTGTTTTCTGTTTTCTTTTGTTTGGTAGTCTTGAGGAAGATCCCTACACCGAGGGTGCAAACAGTTTGCACTCAACAACTACAGTTTGCACTCAACAACTAACCTAATGGTTGGTAATTCAAACCCACACAGAAGCACTGTGGAATAAAGGCCTGGTGATCTACTTCTGTTAAGAGCAGTTTTAGTCTGTAACAGATGGGGTAGCCATGAGTTGGAATCTACTTGATAGACACAGATTTATTTTTGTTTGTTTATAAATGTAAAAGGATGGACTCGGGAACCAAACTACCAGGATTCAACTCCTGGCTGCACTCCTTGATTAATTATGTTCCCTTAGACAACTTACTAAGGCTCTCTGTGCCTCAGTTTCCTCACCTGTAAGTGGAGATAATAGCACTTTTTCATAGTATTGTTGTGAGGATTAAATGAGGTAATCAATATGCTACTTTTTGCTATTTTGATTTTATATACATGTTCTATCTTTCCAGTTAGGTTATAGCACATATCTTTGAGGGCAGGAACTTTGTCTTATTCATCTTTGGAGTCAATGTCCAATAGATATTCACTGTTGATGAGTAAGTGATTTATTTTTCCCTTCATACATTTCTTTTGAAAGACGAATCTCTACAATTGACAAGGTGGTTTTTACCTCCCACTTTCTATTTAGACTGAAAATAGGTCAACGAAATGGGTCACCTACTTCTCTAGCTTTATAAAACAAAATCAGATACTTCTCATGAAATAATGTAAATTTTGACTGCATTTATCACCCAATACAGACAACATGAAGTTTGAGGCTTTGTTTTTAACTTCAAAATATTTTTATTAAAGAGATCCCAGAAATGTTTTAAGCAAAGTCAATGACTTCTGCTGCGGGTAGTCTTTATTGTTTTCTTAGAGAGCATAATTGGCCATAGATGGATCCATACTGATTTGTTTCTGAGTTACAGCCAAAGGAAATCATTCCATGGTGAACCCCAAGTCTACAAGCTATTACGTTGTTGTTGTTGTTGTTGTTGTTAAGGTTCCAATTCATAGCAACCCTGCATAGAATTTCCAAGGATCAGCTGGTGGGTTTGAATCACCAAGCTTGTACTCAGTAAGCAGTTCAGTGCTTATCCTACAACACCATATCAGGAGTCCATCTGCTAGTATAGTCTGACACGCAACTATTTCTTAGCAGTGTTTGGCAAAAGCAATATAGCACTTATTTGATCTAAAAATGGTTACTTTGGACAATTCCTACATTCCAAACTCCTGGACTGCTCTGGAGTGACCTGGAACCATCAAGTCAATTTGGGTTGAGATAAGAAAGGCTTCAGAGACCTGAATGTAAAGCCCTAGTAATTCAGTATTGGCTTCTGCTAATCTGTTTATTCTTTCCCCTGTAAACTATAAAGGGAACTGATTTTTTTGTAATATTTCTCAAAAAAAGTGTTTTAGACATTTTATTGTGAATTAAGCCAAGCTTTACAGAGCAGATCACCAGTTTTACATACATTTCCTTTCATCTCAATGATTACAGTCCCCTCAATGTAGTATTGGAGTCCCGGTGTGGCGCTGTGGGCGAATGTGTCAGACTGTAAAGTCGTTTGAACTGCAAGGTCCGTGGTTCAAACTCATCAGCTGCTCCTTGGAAATCCTATACAGGGTCGCTATGGGTCGGAATCGACTCGATGGCACTTCACAACAACAACAATGTAGTATTACTTCATCCTGTGTTTCTTGTTTCCATTCCTTTTTCTTTTCCAACCTTCAGAATTAGGTAAATTCTCCTCTTTTGATCTCAATTAGTTGACCATTCTAGAGTGTGCGTACATCACTAGTGTTGTTGTCCCCTCCTATATACTTCCCTATTGCTTGGTTGAAAATTAAGCCACAAGGTGAGGTCAGTTCCAGGCCGGAAGGGTGACCAAGGGTCATAGTCTTGGTGTTTCACCAGTCTTTATCGTACCAGTAAGCCTGGTTTCTTTGTGTTTTTTATTATTATTGCAATTTTTAGTTTCATTCCACATTTTCTTCACTCAATCCAGAACCTTGTAATGCGATCCCTTTCAAAATAGTTGGTAGTGGTATCCAGGCACCATTTAGTCCTCCTGGTCTCAGTGTGGTGCAAATTGATGTACACTTGGCCCATTAGTCCACTGCACTAGTTGTTTCTAAGCATCTTCAATTTTCATCACTTCTTTTATCCTCCAGAGAAGGAGAAACAAATAATTGCACAATAGATGGTCACTCATGAGTTTTTGTTTGTTTGTTTTTAGGGCAATTTTGTTTATTTACTTTTTATTGTGAATTGAGTAAAGGTTTACAGACAAGATCATCAGGTTTACATTCAATCAATAGTGCACTTTGTTTCTTCTCCGTGATTGCAATCCCCTCCATGGAACAGCCATCCACTTCTTCCCTATGGCTCCTGTTTCCCTTCCACTCACCTTCCCATTCCTTCTCACCATTGTCCTTAGGTACTTGTTGCCCCTTTGATTTTGAATGATTGATGGTTCAATCATTCATAGTAAGCATACATTACTAGTGTTATTGTTCCCCCTATATGTATATCTGCTGCTTGGCTGAAAGTGGGTGTGTTCCTTTCCAGACCTGAAGGGTTGTCGAAAGCCACAGTCTCAGGTGCCTCCCATCTCTTTCTGATTAGTGAACCTGCTTTTGTTTTTTGTTTTGTTTTGTGTTAATAATTTTGAATTTTGTTCCACACATTATGCTGCTCCAACCAGGACCCTCTAATGTGATCCTGTTTAGGGCAGTTGGTAATGGCAGTTCTTATGGTCTCAGGGTCATGGATCAAATGCTTTTAAGATCTCAGTGACTACTCATCAAAGTAGGATGTAGACTATTGTCTTTGTGGACTATGCTATGCCTGTTAACTATGTTGTCCCCTGAGACTATGAGCCTGAGCTCCCAGGCCCAGCAACTCATTCCCTCAAGGTGTTCGATAATGTTGAAGAAGTGTTCATATTTTTGTCACCTGTTTGCTCCAACACATTCTTGGATATGTTTGTAGCAAAGGTAGATACCCATGTACAAATATCCTCTGTCAAACCTTTATATATTTGTGGGTATACTCCCTCACTCTTCTTCCCACTCCTGTTCAGGCTGTGTATCTATAACCTGTAGATCACTGTTATTGCAGGTTTTTGTGTATAACCATATTTGTCTCTGTTTCTTTAATCCTTGCACTCCTCCCAGTGTCTTCTCCTGCCCTCAACATTCTTCTGCCTACCTCCCTTTTGATGTATGTCTTAGGCTGGTTTCTCAAGAGATGCACAACCACAGTGGGAGAAAGATGAGGCTGTCTGCTCCCATAAAGATTTACAGCCTCGGAAACCTGTACAGGGTCACTATGGGTCGGAACTGACTCCACGGCACATAACAGCAACAGCAACATATAAAGATAAGTTTATATCAAAGAACTGGCTCCCACAGTTGTAGAGGTGGGCAAGTCCCAAATCCATAGGTAAGATGTCAGGCTGGAGGCTTCTAACTTATGTAGTCACAGGGCTGATGAACCAAAATGGCAGGTCAGATGGTAGACAGCTTGGAGAGATGGCAGGCTATTGATTACTCCCAGGATGAGCAGGCAATAGAGCAAGTTATTGGCTTAAGTCTAAACAAGCAGAGGCTGGATGATGAACCAGATGCAGGATTGAGACCCAGGAGAAAGCAGCAAGCTTTGCCTGAGTGTCCAATATATTGGAAATAGGTCAAACCACTAAGGAAACTTCCTTTCAATTAATTGGCTGTTCATAGAAGATTTCATCATAGAGTTGATTCGTTGTATTAGATCTTATCATGAGGGATGAATACACGTCATATTCAAAACCACTAAGAATCCCGGCCCAGTCATGTTGAAACAAAACCTTAACTATCACACCCAATTTAACATGTGTCTACCCTTTATTTGGAGTCCTGGTGTGGTATGCCATAGGATATGGCATTGACCTCAATGTCAGTTTGAACTGCAAGGTTGGTGGTTCAAACTTACCAGCCACTCCTCGGAAACCCTATACAACATCCTACCACACATCTGTCAGTTTGTCATACTGTGGTGACTTGCATGTTGCTGTGATACCACCAGCATTTTAAATACCCTGAGTGTCACCCATGGTGAACAGTGCTTGCCCTGTAGCACCATATCAGGACTCCCCAATACTGTATGCTATTAAGTGCCGTCAAGTCAGTTCTGACTCATAGCAACCCTGTTTAGTGGGTGTGAACCACTGACCTTGAGGTTCAAACTGACCTTGCAATGCCACACTAGGACCCAATACATATCTTAAGTTAGATTTTCCAAGCCCAGTTGCTGTGAGGTCATCACTGACTCATGACAATCTCATGGGTGACAGTAGAATTGTGATACATGTGGTTTTTAATGACTGATTTGCCAGAAATTGATATCCAGGCCTTTCTTCTGAGGCACCTCTGGATAGACTTGAACTGCCCACCTTCCAGGTAGCAACCAACCAAGTGCATTAATTAGAAACAGGCATGAACAAATTAGAAACAGGCATGAACATTTCTTTCTGTTGTTAGCTGCCATGGAGTCTGCCGTGGACTCATGGTGATTCTAACCACAACAGAAGAGAATGCTGCCCCAATCCTGTGCCATCACCATGATTAGGCATTTTCATGGGCTGATTTTTGGAAGTAGATTGCCAGGTCTTTCATTCTAGTCCATCTTACCCCAGAAGCTCTACTGAAACCTGTTCCAAGGTGCCCAAGCCTCCGCTGACAGACAGTTAGTTGGTGGCTGCAAATGAGGTGCAATCACACCTACATGGAAGGCAAGAATTCTATCACTGACCACCAATACCATAATTTCAGTCCTAGGGCTATGCTGCAAGATAATGTGCTTGGACAGCAAGGTGGGTTTGAACTGCAAGGTCGGTGGTTCAAACTCACCAGCCATTCCAGGGTCTCTATGAGTTGGAATTGACGTGACGACTCTTAACAACAACAACAACAACAATTGTTGTAGGATAAGCATTGGACCACAAGGTTGATTGAGAACAGAAGGTCAGTTTGAACCTCTAGGTTGGCAGTTCAAACCCACCAGTCACTCCTCGAAAGTGCTACAGGGTCACTATGGGTCAGAACTTACTCTACAGCACTTTAACAGCAACAACAATCCCTTAATCATTAGAACATATTCAGGAAAACTCTCTTCCTGTCTTTTCTTTATTAGTAACCACTATGCTACCAGAGCTCCTTCATCATATTATTAATATAATTGTTATACACTGTAATAAATAATAATAATATAATCAGAGTCCTGGTGTGGTGCTGTAGGTTAATGTGCTGGATTGCAAAGCCCGTTTGAATTGCAAGATCGGCAGTTCAAGCTCACCAGCCACTCCTGGAAACCCTATACAAAGTCGCTATGGGTTGGAACCGACTTGAAGGCACTTAACAACAACAGCAACAATAATATAATTGGTGCACAGTGTTACAAAGTAAAAGTGAAAGTCTCTTGATTCTCACCACCACTCTTCACTCTGGGATGTGGTTGTTGTTGTGGTTAAGTGCTGTCAAATTGGTTCCGACTCCTACCAACCCCGTATAGGGTTTCTGAGGAGCAGCTGATGAGTTTGAACTGTCAACCGTGCGATTGGCATTCCAGTGCTCATCCTATAGCGCCACATCAAGACTCCTAACTGCTAAATAGAAGCATTTGTTAGCTGTTTCCATTTCTCTGGTTTTGGCTCAGTTTTCAAACTGGTGGTTTTCACAGCTACTGGGCTTGCCAGGGTGCTGATTTTTAAGGCTCCTATGAAGCTGAGGAGAAGAGGATGGAAAGACTCCAAGTTAAAAAGCCACAAATCTTGCTGTTCTTACTGAGATCCAGCAGTTTGTCTTGACTGACAGCGTCTCAGTTGGTTAGTTTCCAAAGTCCTTTTAAAAAGTTTATTCTGACCACTTATGCCAACAGCAAGTTTATGGTGGTCCTTGCCCTGGCATCCCAGACTTCCTGTCTCTCGGTGCCTCTTCTCAAAGTGTTTTGTCATGCATATGTAGATTTCAATGGGAATCTTAGTTCTACCACTTCGGAGAACTGCTCACGACTAACTGAACAAGCTCACTGAGCCTGCAGTTCTAAACTTTTTAAATGGTAGTAATCATCTCTACCTTTCCCTATCCTTGTGCAGATCAAATGCTTTTGGCACAGGACCTGCCATATAGTTAAATGCCCAACAAATAGTTTCAAATCTATAGTTGCATATATCTAGACTCTTTTGGGACGGATGCAGTAATATATCAGTCTGCCTTACATTTCAGAATTCTTTTCAAGTACCCGAACGTTTAGTACTGCATTCATGGGAATTTAGAGTATTACCCACTTAAACTAAGTGCCCTGAAAATAATGCACTCTTCACTTGATGACTAAAGATCATTCTCATAAATATTAATTATTCAGACTAGTACTATTGTTGCTAAATACCATCGTGTTGGTTATGACCCATAGCGACCCTGTATAGGGTTTCTGAGGAGTATCTAGTGGACTTGAACCGAACTTGTGGTTCAAACCGACCTTTCAATCCAATGCGTTAACCCATAGAGCCACACCAGGGCTCCACTAACTTACAATAAAGCAATGTTGTTGTTGCTGTTGTTAATTGCCATTGGGTCGGTTCCGACCCATAGCCACCCTGAACAGTGTTTCTGAGGCTGTAAATCTTTACGGGAGCAGAAAGCCTCCTCTTTCTCCCTCGGAGCAGCTGGTAGTTTCGAACTGCTGACCTTGCGGTTCACAGCCCGAATCGTAACCAGTACGGTACCAGAGCTCCTTATAATAAAGCAATACATGATATTAATTCTTCTTAAGTTTACTTTAATGCTATTAATTTTTATCACATTATGATTTCAGAGTTATGGAAGTTCATTACTTTGCTATGTGGTCACGTTTGTAGTTTTAATCCTTTTTTTTTTTTTTTTTTTTTATGTTCTATTTTTTTATTAATTATATATTATTCTTTAGTCTATTCCATCTGCTGCAAATCTTTTTTTTTTTTTTTTTTAATGTTTTATTGTGTATTGAGCTTACTTGGAGGAACATTAGCTTCACATTCATTCCATCCCACATCATTTCATTGCCTCAGTTACCATCCCGTCCATGCATCATCCCCCAATGAAAGGGTATACCTTGCATGTCCCCCCCCACACCATGGTCCCCAGCACCCGGCCCCCTTCCCTCTCTGGGTCCCAACTCCCCAGGCACTCCATCTCTTCACGTCATCCTCTCTGTCTTCATCTTAGGCTTCACTGCTTCTCTGGGTGGGGTCCCGCTCTCCGCTCTTCTCCGTTGATGGTCCCAGGGCCCTCTGCTCCTAGACTGAAAGGTTAGTCACTCCCCTCCTTGCTATAAAATATCCGCCTCTACATTTCCAGTCCTCACAATCAGTCCTGGTAACAATTTTCACCATTGCATCACATGAGACCCATCTGCATTTCTTTTCATCAGCCCTTCCTAGACAGGTTGGGTACTATTCACTGGAGACTCCACTATCTTCCCCACCCTGTGGATCTAGGTTCCCTCTTGAAAGCTTGTAAGCCAGTCACTTCTTACCTTTGCATCCATTCCCCCATTTTGGGTAGCCAATGTTCAAGTTGCCCATCCCTTTCCACTCTTTGAGTGAAGGGGGTAGGGATAATTCTTGTAGCCAGGAATTGTTTCCTCTTTTGAGCTACTGCAGTTATAGGTGTAGGTTCAGTTCATCAAGTTGTAGCAGATGACACTTTCTTTTTTTTTTTTCTTTTTCCTCTTCTTTCTTCCTCGGGTTGAGTTCTGTTCATCTAGTCACTGAAGCCAGGTCAAGTGGGTATCATCTGCAAGTGTGGGTGTTTTTGCGTCTGTCTGCCCTCTTCTTATCAGCTGGTCTCTTGGCTCTCTGCTCTAGTCCTCTGTGGCTGTGTCACTGACTCTGAGCAGGTCCCTTGGTCCTGCCTCCCTGCTGACTAACTGAGTCTCCAGCCGGGTTCGCAGTAGTCTGCAGAATGATGCAGGGCTTAGTTCGCTGCTTCCTTGGTGTTCTTCAGTCACTTCCCTTTATGGGTGGCGTGCGTGGGCGCCAATCAGAGCATGTATTTCCATGGGAAAGGATTTGCCCTGAGAGGACCCAGCCACTTGCCTTGATGCCTCCTGGGCTAGCAACTTGCTTGTTCTTGTGGTAACAGTTGGACTGTCCTTACTCTTCTGTATTTTTCCTGTAGGTCTTTCTTTCAAGAAGTGTCTTATGGTTTTCTGGCTGCTCCAAGCTAGTCTGATTGCCCTTTCGAGAGGAAAGTTTCCTGTCTCTGAAGGTCTGGATGTGGTTAGGCTTCGATCTATATTCT
Organism: Chrysochloris asiatica; assembly: GCF_000296735.1. Taxonomy (NCBI): domain Eukaryota; kingdom Metazoa; phylum Chordata; class Mammalia; order Afrosoricida; family Chrysochloridae; genus Chrysochloris; species Chrysochloris asiatica. Next base: position 668,770 of record NW_006409016.1, on the reverse strand, counting down.
TATGTACTGCCGAGGCTCTTCATGAAACCTCTTTCACTGGATACATTGTAGTGTGGGTGTTCCAACCAGTTACAGGCAGAAGACGGACTTACAAGCTTTCTATGGTGATATCTCTGGCTAGTCCTTTCTCTCCCCCTCCAGTGTCTGATTTATAATATGATGTATGAGAAACCAAGATTCAAAAGTCAACCAAGCATCTTAACATTATTCCCCCCTTTTCCCCATTCCAACCATATTCCAGTCTCTGTATCCCAGAGCCCTGTTGTTCCAAGGCTGTGCCTATCTCTTTTTTTACTTCTGTCCCATTTAGTTCATTCATACCTGTCAAGTTGTTCCCCCATCTGCTTTGTTCTTCCATTCCCCCTCCCTACTTGCATATTGCCTCCCTCCCCCCACCCAAACTGTCCTGTGTCTACTCCCTGCTCAGTGCTCCCCCTTCCCCTCCTGCCCTTAACCCTGCCCCTGCGTCCTAGCAGCCTGCTAAGAATTCACTTTAGTGGGATAGTATGGGTTCTTTTTCTTAGACTTTTACAGTAGTGGTCCTATGCAGTATTTTTCCTTTTGTGCTTCACTAATTTCACTCAACATAATGTCCTTAAGGTTCATCCATGTTAGGAAGTGGCATGCAGCTTCCTTGTTATTTTTCAAGGTAGCATAGTACTCCATTGTGTGTATGTACCACAGCTTGTTTATCCATTCTTCAGTCGATGGGCTTTTTGGCTGTCTCCATCTTTTTGCTATTGTAAATAGCATCTGCTGTAAATCTTAAATCTACTGTTCTGTTCTATATACAGTTGTTCTGGGAAGTATGTGGATTTCAATTATCCATACTTTTTTCTTGCAAAACCAGTGTGTTTTGCATACTAATGACTTCCTTATTTCTTGAGTTCAGATAGAGTCTCCTTTTCTACCTGCCTTTGGGAATGTATCTGCAGATTAGCCAACTTAGAGGGGACAGCAAGCATGAATTGTAGAGGGACTAAGGTATATGAGATTTGGCTTGAAGATTGCAGGTGAGGTGGCCATGTAGTCATGTTTATCTGAAAGGTTGAAGGCAAAGATAGGATTAGATTATATCTATAATATACCAGCATGTCCACAGCAAGGATGTATTAGGGTAACCAGGTCTATGGATTGAAGAGAAAGAATATAGACGGAAGCAACTGTATTTTATTTATTTATTTAATTGAAAAGTGACATCCTTTATTTACCTATCAAACTTTCTTAAACATTTGAAATGCCTTTGTATTTATGCTCAGGTTCTATAGCGATACCATGTCTTCCATTTTGTCTCTCATTCCTCTAAAGTAAATTTGTCTTTCATAACACCACTTATTTGTTATTATCCAATATCAAGAACAATACAGATTGTCACATATTTGAAATTGATAGTAAAACTGGAGATTTCATCAGTACATTTTCAAGATAGTATGAAAGGTAAGCTTTAACCACACAGTTTATGGCAATGACATATTTCTGGGAAGTGAAGTATCCCCATTGTATTAAAAAAAAAAAAAAAAAAAAACAGTATAAATTCCAGAAGCATTTTCTTATACTGGACATTATCATTCAATATGGTTCATCTTTATAGTAATGATTTCAGATAATCATTTTTCTATTATTTTCGAGGGCTCTATTTGATACCTTCAGACTTAATTCTTGAATGTCAATGACAAAAATTTTAACAAAAAGATTGGGGTGAAGTTGAAAATACATATCTTAAGGTAGATTTTGCTTTCTAAAGGAGCAAACACAGCAGAAGAAAGCTACTAGCTTTTTAAGAGTTACATATACATAGTAAGAACTAGAAATGAATCCCAATCCGTAACATGACTTTGTACATTAGAAATATCTGCTGTGCCACCAATACAACTGTCCTAACAATATGACTTGAGGTTTGGAACCATACATACCATTCTTTGTGTAACTCTGTGCTTGCATTCTCCAACCATATGTTTTCCTCATGACCTATTAACTGTAGGAAACTTTTAACTAGAGTTTTTGAAAATATGCTTTTTTTCAAATATAACATAAGCCCCATAAAAGCACTATCATTAATGTTTGACAAATGAATTGGGCCAAGTCTTTCTGAAATATGTGTAATCTTTAAAAATATTACTTTTCTTTCATCAATCAGCAGTGCTCCATCTTCAAATAAATCATGAGCAGTCACAAACTTAACTCAGATGCTCATATGTTCTCTTCATCCAACATTTTGTTGATGCCATCACAAAGTTTTTGTAAGTGGGGTTTGAATTTTCCAAAGGGATTATACAAGGCAACCAAAAACTCACAATCTGAAAAATGATCGAAGACATTATTAACCCGTCCATGTGACTTTGTGGTGAGGTGACGCTGAATGATTTGGTGAAGCATCTCTCTGCATTCATTTAGCAGCCTGGATAACATATTCCGGTCAAAAGTGTAATCCACTTGGTGGAAGCTGACCATGGTCATAGCAAGCTGATGAACTTTCTCCTTAAATTTCTCCATGAGTGTCAGCTCATCTTGATTAAATTGATTGTTCTTGTAAAGAATGGCCAGCTTGATGACAGTTTTGATGAGGTCTTTAATGATTTTTTCTGCCTCCTTCTTGTTTTGGGTGTACTCTTTGGACACTCTGTAGAGTTCATCCAAAATCTCGCGGCTCGTGTCATCTATTAAGGTGGTGGCAATAGATTTGGACACCATTTTACCCAAGATCTTCTTTTGTGCCTGAACAGCCAGGTTTTTGGAATCAAACACATCTGTGGCCACTTCCTTGGATTCATCTGCTTTGGAGCTCATGGTATCAGGGTAAGCTGATGCAGGGACAATTATCACTGACATGTAGTCAGAGAAGCTGCAACTTCACACTCCACAGCTAAAACTCACACAAAACAGAAAATAAAAGGAAGGAAAGCCACTAAAATCAAAATCTCTCCGGGAGGGAGCAACTGTATTTTAAAGGTTCTCAGAATTCAAGCTTAGTCATGAAGAATATGGATACTCATTGAAACCAAAAGCACAAACAGCAAAAGAACAAATAAATAATTTGGATTTCATTAAAATTTTTTGTGCATCAAGAAACACGATCAGAGAAGATGCCACAAGGTGGCAGCTTAGTTACACCATACCATCCTTCTATAAAGAGCTCTGGTAGCGTAGTGGTTACAAGTCAATCTGCTAATCTCACGGTCAGCAGTTCGAAACTACCAGCCATTCCACCAGAGAAAGATGAGGCTTCCTGCTCCCATAAAGATTTATAGCCTTGGAAACCCTGTACAGGGTCGCTATGAGTCAGAACCTACTCCATGGCACACCACCACCACCATCCCGCTATAGCAAAGACCTGAGACCAAGTGAAACAGATACAGATGACAACCCTAGAACCTTGAGCATCAAATGGGAGGATAGAAAATTAAATTGAACAATGACTGGAAATAGAAACTGAATGAAAACAGTGAATGAGGAGAGATTCAGAAGAGAGGTGCCTGCCAGTCAGCCTGGCACAGCGTGGCCATCTTGAGACAAAGCAGGCAGCAATCCCAGATGAGGAGCATAGGGAGGCAACTTCACAAAATCTACAATCAGAGACTGAGAAGCTGTGTAGGCAGACCCAGGGAGAAGCAAGTTAAACAAAGCATAAGGTGGATATAACGAAGGAAAGGAAGGGATCTTGGCATGCACAGAGCAGGAAGGGAGTCCGGATCTAGAAAGAGAGCTACTCACCAGCGGTGATCGCTGACCACTAGGGTCGGTGGTGCACATGGAGTAATAGATCCACAGTGTCAGCAGGAGGATCTCCACCTGACCAGAACATGAGCAGCACCCCCTCTTTGTGCTTCGGGAGGGCCAGGCCCTGATTGCTGGCTACAGTTAATCAGAAATGTTAAGGTACCCATGCCTGATGATCAGAGGAATATGCTCCCCCTCTCCCACCCTCATGGTAATTAGTAGCATGAACACCCCCCCACCCCTGCCGCCCTGCCAGCCTGGGTACCACAGTATGAGTCCTTCCTTCCTCCCCATCCTACCCCATCTGCCCACCCCTTCCTGCCAACTCAGCAAGCAACAGTAAGCACCCCTGCAAAGCTGGTCACTCACCATACTTCTTACCCATCACCCTACCAACCTGCTGAGCAGCACAGAGCACTCTGTACTCCTGGTTGCCCATCACACCCCCAGCCATCACCCCACCTATCCAGTGAGTGACTGTGAATGCTCCGCACTTCTCCCAGTTCCCTGCCATGCATAAGCTGGATCTGACTGCACCAAGCAGTAGAGAATGCCTTGGCTCCTTATTGCCTGCCACGCCTTCATCTTTTGCTCTGTCCCCCCTCAAGTGATAGAGGACACCCTGATCCAGAGGACTGGTGACAGTCACCCAGTCTACCATCAATTCCCAGCATACCCAGTGAACAGAAACACACAATCATCCTACCTGCCACTGCCCGAACACCCAGAGATAGGTGGTGAGGACTCCTGTGTCACTGGTTTAGTAGAGTATGCTGGCCCCACCTGCCATTATTTATCGAAACAAAACAAAACAAAAAATCAGGACAAAATTAACCATCAATCAATAAATAAAATTACCAACCCCTTAATACACCAAAACAGCAAATAAATAACATACTATGTGAAGAAAAAAATCCAGGATAAGGTGGTTCAGGAAGTGAGCAAAATAAAAGGGCAGAAAGCTTTCCCAGAGAAGAAATGGTAATACAACTACCTGATAAGGAATTCAAAAGACTTATAGGTAAGATTCTCAAAGACATTAAGGAAAACACACATACAAAACCCCAGAAATTTTCAGGAAAACTAAATAATAAGCTATATAAACAATTAGAAACCATAAAAAACAACACAACTAGAAATCCAAAAGATTATTAATAAAATATCAGAAATAGATAAGTCATTGGAAAGATACAGAACTAGAATGGAATCAATTGAAGAAAGAATCAGCAAAATTGAGGCTAAATTCCTTGATATTAATTTGTTTACAAAACAATCCGAAAAACAGAATAAGGAAAAATTAAGAAAGCTTAAGAGTTTTGTGGATCACTATCAAAAAGACTACTTTATGCATAATTGAAATTTCAGAAGAAGAGAGGGGAAAAGTACAGAGAAAATGTAGAAGGTTTATTGAAAAAAAGTATCCTTAATATCATAAAAGATGAGATTTCCATCTAAGAAACTCAACAAACCCCATACAAGATAGAACCCAAAAGAAAGTAATCAATACATATTACACTAGAACTTTCCAAAATGAAAGACAAAGAATTCTGACTCATTAAATAAATAAATGAATGAATGAAATACCACATATACAGGAGTTCTCAGAAAACCACTTAAACAAACAGGAAAATGCTGTTGGGTTATACCTGCCAAACTTTCAGTTAGCAGTCCAGTGCTTATCCTACAGCACCAGGCCCGGACTCCTTTTTGTCCCTTTTTGTTGTTATTGTGATGTGCCGTGGAGCTGGTTCTGACTCATAGCGACCCTGTGCAGAATCCTAAGGCTGTAAATCTTTACGGAAGCAAAAAGCCTCATTTTTCTCCCGCAAAACAGCTGGTAGTTTCAAACTGCTGATCTTGTGTTTCACAGCCCGATTAGTAACCACTACGCTACTAGAGCTCGTTTCCTTGAGGGTTTATTGTTGTTGTTAAGTACCGGGGAGTCGATTCTGACTCATAGTGACTCATCTTTCTCTCACGGAACATCTGGTAGTTTCGAACTGCTGACCTTGAGGTTCGCAGCCCTATTCGTAACCACTACGTTGTCCATAGAATCCTTCAATATTGCAACCTGATGCTTGAATTTTCTCTTCAGTTCTTTCAGCGTGAGACATACTGAACATGTTTTTTTACTTTGTCTTCTCAACCTGCCCTTTGAAATGTTCTGTTCAACTATTTTACTACCTCATTTCTTCTAGTTACTTTTAGCTTTTCTATGTTCAATAGCAAGTTTCAGAGTCTGTTCTGACATCCATTTTGGTCTTTTTTTTTTCATTTCTGTATTTTTAATAACCTTTGGCTTTCTTCATATATGATGCTTTGATGTCTTTCCACAACTCTTCTGTCTTGGGTCGTTAGTGTCTAATGCATCAAATTTGTTCTTGAAATAGTCCCTATATTCATGTGGTGTGTATATTCAAGGTCGTTTTTCGGTTTTCATGAACTTGTTTTAATTTTCTTCAGCTTCACTTTGATTTTGCTTATGCGCAATTGATGATGTGTTCTACAGTCAGCCCCTGGCCTTATTTTGCCTGATGATTTCAAGCTTCTCCATTATCTCTTCCACAGACATAGTGAACTTGATTCCTGTGCATCCCATCTAATGAGGTCCACGTGTGTAGTCATCATTTATGTTGTTGAAAATAGGTACTTGCAATGAATAAATCATTGGTCTTGCAACATTCTACTATGTGATCTCCAGAATTTTTTTCAGTCACTAAGTCCATATTTTCCAACTACTGATACTTCCTCTTTGTTTCCAACTTTCATATTACAATCACCAGTCAATGCATCTAGATTGCATGTTTGATCAATTTCAGACTGAAGAAATTGGTAGAATTCTTCAATTTCATCATCACTGACTTTTGTGGTAGGTGTGTAAATTTGAATAACAAAGGAATTAACTGGTCTTCCTTGTAGGCGTATGGATACTATTGCATCACACAGCACTGTACTGCAAGATAGATCTTGAAATGATCTTTTTGGCAATGAATGTGATGCCATTCCTCTTCAATGGCCATTACTGGAATAGTGAACTATATGATTGTCAGGTTCCCAATGGCCGACAACAGTTCATTTCAGAGCACTAATGCTTAGGATACTGATCTTTACATGTTCCATTTCATTTTTGTCAACTTCCAATTTTCCTAGATTCATACTTCATACATTTCACATTCTAATTATGAATGGGGTGTTTGCAGCTGTTTCTCCCTATTTTGAATTGCATCCCATCAGCAAATAAAGGTCTCGAAATCTTTGCTCTATTTATGTCATTACGGTCAATTCTACTTTGAGGAGGCAGTTCAATTCTTCTCCAGTGGTATTTTAAGTGACTTTAAACCTGAGGGGCTCTCCTTCCGACACTATATCTGACAATGTTTCACTGCTATTCATAAGCTTTTCAGAGTCTAGTCATTCAGAAGTGGTCCGATTCTCCTTTGTCTTTCTTAGGCTGGAAGCTCTCCTGAAACCTGTCCCTCATAAATGGTCCTGCTAGTATTTGAAATATCTGTGGCATAGCGTCCAACATCACAGTAATGCACAAGTCACCACAGTATGGCAAACTGACAGATGAGTCAGTCCTCATAGACATATACAAAACATATCACAAAAAAAGCGGCACAGTACACATTCTTCTCTAATGCATGTAAATTATGCTCCCAAACAGACCATCTCTAGGGCCACAAAGCAGCCTCAGTAAATTTTAAAGTACTGAAATAATACAAAGCTTCTTCTATGATCATGATGCTATAAAAATATAAATCAATAACAGCAGGAACAAGGAAAATTAAATATATGGGAACTGAATGACCCCTTACTTAGAAGCTGTTGGGTAATAGAAGAAATTAAGCTTTCCTCAGCTGCCACTAAGATGCTCAGTTCTTCCGAGGAAGCTAAGGCCCGCAGCTGTTAGCCCAACATTACCGTACCACAGCCTTCATCAGTAGAGTTCACCTACATCTACTCAGTCCTTATTCTGCATGATGATGAGGTGACTGTCACGGAGGACAAGATCAATGCCTTCGTTGAGGTAGCCAGTGTGAACATTGAACTTTTCTGGTCTAGCTTGTTCACAAAGACCCTGGTGAATATCAACATCGGGAGCCTCATCTGCAATGTAGGGACTACTGGACCTGCCCCAGCTGAAGAGAAGAAAGTGGAAGCAAAGAAAGAAGAATCTGAAGAGTCCAATAATGACATGGACTTTGGTCTTTTTGACTAAACCCCTTTTGTGACATTTTCAATAAAAAGCTGAACTCATAAAAAGAAAAGAAAGAAATTTAAAATGAAATAAAAAATTCTTAGAACCAAATGAGAATGAGGACACAGCAGACCAAAACCTTTGGGGCACAGCAAAAACAGAGCTTAGAGGAGTACTAATATTGACAAATGTACACATCAAAAAAGAGAAAAGGGCTAAAATCAATAGCTCAGTCCTACAGCTTGAACAAATAAAAAGGAGCAGCAAAAATCCATAGCTATCAGAAGAAAAGAAATAATAAAGGTCAAAGCAGAAATAAATGTACTTTAAAACAGGAAAACAATAGAAAGAATCAAGACCAGAAGTTGGTTTTTAAGAGGATCAATAAATTTGAAAAAAGACTGGCAAAGGAAAAAATTGCAAAGATGCAAATAACCAAAATAAGAAATGATATGGGTAATATTACAACAGAACAAACTGAGATAAAGAAGACATATTGGAATATTATGACAATTGTATTAATACAGGTTTGAAAAACTAGAAGAAATGGAAATATTACTAGAAACACACTGGTGATGGTGGTGGTGGTGTGCTGTGGAGTCAGTTCCAACTCATAGCAAGTCCTATACAGCTGTTACGAGGCTATAAATCTTTATGGGAGTAGAAAGTCTCATCTTTCTCCTGTGGAGTGGCTGGTGGTTTCAAACTGCTGACCTTGAAGTTAGCAGCCCGACTCGTGTCCACTATGCTACCAGATCTCTACTTACCTAAATTAACACAGAAGTAGAAAACCTAAATAAACTCATAACAAAAGAAGAAATTGAAGATGCCCATTTTAAAACTTGGTGCTATAGGATCAGCACTGGACTTCAAACCACAAGGTCAGTAGTTCAAATCCACCAGTTGCTCCTCAGAAACCCTATGCAGGGTCTCTATGAGTCAGAACCTACTCCATGGCACACCACCACCACCATCCCGCTATAGCAAAGACCTGAGACCAAGTGAAACAGATACAGATGACAACCCTAGAACCTTGAGCATCAAATGGGAGGATAGAAAATTAAATTGAACAATGACTGGAAATAGAAACTGAATGAAAACAGTGAATGAGGAGAGATTCAGAAGAGAGGTGCCTGCCAGTCAGCCTGGCACAGCGTGGCCATCTTGAGACAAAGCAGGCAGCAATCCCAGATGAGGAGCATAGGGAGGCAACTTCACAAAATCTACAATCAGAGACTGAGAAGCTGTGTAGGCAGACCCAGGGAGAAGCAAGTTAAACAAAGCATAAGGTGGATATAACGAAGGAAAGGAAGGGATCTTGGCATGCACAGAGCAGGAAGGGAGTCCGGATCTAGAAAGAGAGCTACTCACCAGCGGTGATCGCTGACCACTAGGGTCGGTGGTGCACATGGAGTAATAGATCCACAGTGTCAGCAGGAGGATCTCCACCTGACCAGAACATGAGCAGCACCCCCTCTTTGTGCTTCGGGAGGGCCAGGCCCTGATTGCTGGCTACAGTTAATCAGAAATGTTAAGGTACCCATGCCTGATGATCAGAGGAATATGCTCCCCCTCTCCCACCCTCATGGTAATTAGTAGCATGAACACCCCCCCACCCCTGCCGCCCTGCCAGCCTGGGTACCACAGTATGAGTCCTTCCTTCCTCCCCATCCTACCCCATCTGCCCACCCCTTCCTGCCAACTCAGCAAGCAACAGTAAGCACCCCTGCAAAGCTGGTCACTCACCATACTTCTTACCCATCACCCTACCAACCTGCTGAGCAGCACAGAGCACTCTGTACTCCTGGTTGCCCATCACACCCCCAGCCATCACCCCACCTATCCAGTGAGTGACTGTGAATGCTCCGCACTTCTCCCAGTTCCCTGCCATGCATAAGCTGGATCTGACTGCACCAAGCAGTAGAGAATGCCTTGGCTCCTTATTGCCTGCCACGCCTTCATCTTTTGCTCTGTCCCCCCTCAAGTGATAGAGGACACCCTGATCCAGAGGACTGGTGACAGTCACCCAGTCTACCATCAATTCCCAGCATACCCAGTGAACAGAAACACACAATCATCCTACCTGCCACTGCCCGAACACCCAGAGATAGGTGGTGAGGACTCCTGTGTCACTGGTTTAGTAGAGTATGCTGGCCCCACCTGCCATTATTTATCGAAACAAAACAAAACAAAAAATCAGGACAAAATTAACCATCAATCAATAAATAAAATTACCAACCCCTTAATACACCAAAACAGCAAATAAATAACATACTATGTGAAGAAAAAAATCCAGGATAAGGTGGTTCAGGAAGTGAGCAAAATAAAAGGGCAGAAAGCTTTCCCAGAGAAGAAATGGTAATACAACTACCTGATAAGGAATTCAAAAGACTTATAGGTAAGATTCTCAAAGACATTAAGGAAAACACACATACAAAACCCCAGAAATTTTCAGGAAAACTAAATAATAAGCTATATAAACAATTAGAAACCATAAAAAACAACACAACTAGAAATCCAAAAGATTATTAATAAAATATCAGAAATAGATAAGTCATTGGAAAGATACAGAACTAGAATGGAATCAATTGAAGAAAGAATCAGCAAAATTGAGGCTAAATTCCTTGATATTAATTTGTTTACAAAACAATCCGAAAAACAGAATAAGGAAAAATTAAGAAAGCTTAAGAGTTTTGTGGATCACTATCAAAAAGACTACTTTATGCATAATTGAAATTTCAGAAGAAGAGAGGGGAAAAGTACAGAGAAAATGTAGAAGGTTTATTGAAAAAAAGTATCCTTAATATCATAAAAGATGAGATTTCCATCTAAGAAACTCAACAAACCCCATACAAGATAGAACCCAAAAGAAAGTAATCAATACATATTACACTAGAACTTTCCAAAATGAAAGACAAAGAATTCTGACTCATTAAATAAATAAATGAATGAATGAAATACCACATATACAGGAGTTCTCAGAAAACCACTTAAACAAACAGGAAAATGCTGTTGGGTTATACCTGCCAAACTTTCAGTTAGCAGTCCAGTGCTTATCCTACAGCACCAGGCCCGGACTCCTTTTTGTCCCTTTTTGTTGTTATTGTGATGTGCCGTGGAGCTGGTTCTGACTCATAGCGACCCTGTGCAGAATCCTAAGGCTGTAAATCTTTACGGAAGCAAAAAGCCTCATTTTTCTCCCGCAAAACAGCTGGTAGTTTCAAACTGCTGATCTTGTGTTTCACAGCCCGATTAGTAACCACTACGCTACTAGAGCTCGTTTCCTTGAGGGTTTATTGTTGTTGTTAAGTACCGGGGAGTCGATTCTGACTCATAGTGACTC
>NW_006409016.1:634578-657409 GCF_000296735.1 Chrysochloris asiatica | reverse complement strand
GCTGTAAATCTTTACGGGAGCAGAAAGCCTCATCTTTCTCCCGTGGAACAGCTGGTAGTTTCGAACTGCTGACCTTGAGGTTCACAGTCCGATTCGTAACCACTACGCTACCAGAGCTCCTTTCTTATAACTCTAATGCCAGAGTCAGTAAAAAAAAACACACACACACACACACACACACACACAAAAGAGAAAATTACAGATCAATATAAACACAAAAATTCTCAATAAAATTTTAGCCAACAGAATTCAACAGCATACCAAAAAAAGGGTAAATAATGATCGGGTGGGATTCACACCACGGATAGCAGTGTGGTTTAACATTAGAAAATCAATCAACATGATTCACCACATAATAAAGCAAAAGAAAAATACAATAATCTCAGTCGATACAGAAAAGACATTTAATAAAATCCAACCTCCTTTCCTCTCAGCAAAATAGGAAAGGAAGGGAAATTCCTCAACATGAATAAGGACGTATGTTCAAAATCAACAGGTAACATTATTCTCAGTGGAGCGAGGTTGAAATAATTCCACTTGAGTACGGAATCAGACAATGATGTTTATTATCATAACTCTTGTTCAATATTTTACTAGAAGCCCTAGCCAGAGCAATAGGGCATGAGGATGACGCACATCAGGCAGTGTTTCATTCTGTTGTACAGAACTGACACAGTGGCACCTAACAACAACATATGAAAACAAAAAGACAACAAGTACTCTTAAGAAACAATAGGAAGGCAGGGAAACTCAGTACTGGAAATGGATCAACCCGAACACAATTAATGAGAATGTTGAAACATTGTGAAACATGTAACTAATGTCACTGAACAACTCTTACCAAAATGAAATTATTATTATTTTTTTTAATGATTGCTTTAACTATTTGCAGACTCTTGCCATTACATATACCTTTGAGGATTGACTTTCCCGTTTGTGAAAAGAAGGCTGTTGGAATTTTTGTTTTTATTGTTCAGACTGTGCACAACAAAACGTACACCAATTCAATCATTTCTACAGGTACAATTTAGTGACACTGATTCCATTCTTTGACTTAGGCTACAGTTCTCACCCTCTTTTTCTGAATTGTTCCTCTCTCTGTATCATAAACCCACTGCTGTTTTCGCTCTGACCCCACATAGATAGTTCTTAAAAGATCATAATGCTCAAGGCAGATCTTTTTTATTAGTTATGTTAAGCGTACAGTCTTAGGTTTTAAGATGACTTCAGGGCATATTTTTGGTTTAAGATTTAAAGATTACCTCAGGGCAATAGTTTCACAGATTCATCCACCCTTCATGGCACCAGAAAGTCTAGAGTCCATGAGACTTTGAAAATCCTGTCCGTATCCCCCCACCTTTTTTTAAATCAGGATTCTCCTATGGAATCTTTTATCAAAATGTTCAATAATGGTAGCAGTAGTTCAGGATGGCGATTAGCCATATATTTTATACTTTCCTCCTGAATCTCCTTTCTCTGTTGTTCCAGGTAAATGTTGTTGTTGTTAAGTGCCATTAAGTTGGTTCCGACTCATAGTGATCCTATATAGGATTTCTGAGAAGTGGCTGGTGAGCTTGAATCACCAACTCTGCGGTTCCAACTGACCTTGCAGTCTAGTGCATTAGCCCACAGCACCACACCATTTATTATGCCTTAGGTGGCTGTTTGTAAGCTTTTAAGACCAGGCACTACTCAAAGAACTAGGAAGTAGACTGAAGCACTAAACACACTATTAAGCCTATTAACTTGGTTGTCCCATGCAATCATGCCATTAAACCTCCAAACCCAGGAAACAAATCCCATGAGGCATTTGGTAATACATAAGCAACCCCAGCATGTTCTTGCTCTCTCATTGTTGTAAATATCTATCTATCTATCACATAACTTTCACCAATTCAACTTTCTACAGGTGTACAACTTACTGTATTTATTAATATACAGATTCCTGCACCAAAAAGAAATAGTTGATGTTCAACCATTGTAAGAGGTATGGTCAAGAGCCAATAGTATTGAATGAAGAAGTCCAAGGTGCACTGAAGGCACTGGCAAAGAACAAGGTTCTGGGATTTGATGCAACGCAAATTGAAATTTTTCAATAAACTGATACAGCACTGGAGGCACTCACTCATCTATGCCAAGAAATTTGGAAGACGGCTACCTGGCCAGCTGATTGGAAGAGATCTATATTTGTGTCCATTTCAAAGAGAGATGACCCAAAAGAAGGTATAAATCATCAGACAATATTATTAATATCACATGCAAGTAAATTTTTGCTATCAATACTTCAAAATTGGCTGTAACAGTGCATTGACAGTACCTTGAGCCATAGGTTCAAGCTGGATTCAGACGAGGATATGGAGTAATGGACATCGTTGCTCATGTCAGATGGATCTTGGCTAGAAGCAGAGAATACCAGAAAGATGTTTACCTGTGCTTTATTGACTACGCAAAGGCTTTCAACTATATGAATCATGACAAACTGTGGATAACATTGTGAAGAGTGGGTATTCCAGAACATTACATTGAGTTCAGGAGGAACCTGTATAAAGACTAAGAGGCAGTTGTTTGAATAAACAAGGGGACATTCTGTTGTTATTAAGTGACATTGAGTCGGTTCCATCCCATAGCCACCCTGTGTAGGGTTTCCAAAGAATGACTGGTGAGCTTGAACCGCTGGCCTTCTGGTTCAAACAACTTTGCAGTCTGGTGCATTAACCCACAGCGCCACACCAGGACTCCAAGGGGACATTGACGGTGGTAGTGGTGGTATGCCGTGGAGTCGGTTCCGACTCATAGTGACCCTGTATAGGGTTTCCAAGGCTGTAAATATTTATGGGAGTAAAGATTTATCTTTATCTTATCTTTCTCCCACAGAACCACGGGTAGTTTTGAGCTGCTGACCTTGAGGTTAGCAGTCCAACTCATAACAACTATGCTACCAGAGCACCTTTAAAATCAGGAAAGGTGTGCAGCAGAGTTGTATTCTTTCTCCATATTTATCCACTCTGCATGCTGAGCAAATGATCCCAGAAACTGGATTATATGGAGAAGAGCATAGCATCAGAATTGGTGGAAGACTCATTAAGAACCTGCGATGTGCCTATGATATAACCTTTCTTTCTGAAAGTGAAGAGGACTTAAAATACTGACTGATGATCAAAGACTACATGATTGCATTTCTTTTCCTTTTTGAGGTTTTCATTGTGAATTGAGTGAAAGTTTACAGGTCAGATCATCAGTTTTACATTCAACAAATCATACACCTTGTTTCATTATAATGATTATAATCCCCTGCCTGTACTATCAGTTGACAGTATTTCTCTCAATTCACTTTAGCTCTTTTTTTTTTTTTTTAACACTCAGGCATATATAATAATTTACACCACCAAAGGGCACATTCTGCAAGTCTGCCTGCTCTTAGTCCCTCTTTTCCCATGAATCTCAGCTGTTCCCTCTCTCCATGTCCCCATCTCTGCCTCCATCTCTGGTATAGACGCTTGTCTGGATAAGGTCTCACATTCCACTTGTGCTCTTCTCCCTTGATGGTCCTAGGGTCCTCTGTTTCTGGACTGTAAGATCAACCACTCCCCCATTTTTGTTACAAAGCTTCTACCTTTACAATTGTGACAGTTGCAATTAGTCATAATAACAATTACTCACTGTTGAATCATAAGAATCTTATCCCCATCTCTTTTCACCAGACCCATCTAGACAAGATGAAAACTATTCAGTGGGGACTCTTTCTTCCCCTACACACTCTTAAACTAAAGGTCCTCTTGAAAATTTGTAAGCCAGTCACTTAGTACCTTTATCGCCCCCTCATTTTAGGTAGCCAATGTCTAAGTTGCCCATCCCTATCTACCCTGTGTACAGAGGGGATAGCCACATAACTGCATTTCAATGAAAACAAAACGAAAATCCTAACAACCGGAGCAATAATTAACATTGGGATAAATGGCGAAAAAATGTAAGTTGTCAAAGACTTCATTTTGCTTGGACCCACAATCAACACTCATGGAAACAGTAGTCAAGATATTAAATGACATTTTGGATTAGGCAATTCATTGCACAAGACCACTTTAAGGTATTGAAGAACAAAGATGTCAGTCTGAGGACTTAAGGTGCACCTGAACCTAGCCATAGTATTTTCAGTAGCTTCATATGCATCTGAAAGTTGGATAACAAATAAGGAAGACCAAAGAAGAATCAATGCACTTGAGTTATGGTGTTGGAGGAGAATATTGCCAGAAGAACAAACAAATCTGTGCTGGAAGAAGTACAGCTAGAATACTACTTAGAAGCCAGGATGATGAGACTTCATCTATCATATTTCAGACATATTATCAGGAGGGACTAGTCCCTGAAGAAGGACATCATGCTTGGTCAGAGAAAAAGAGAAAGACCCCCAATGAGATGGATTGACACAGAGGCAACAGCAATGGGCTCAAGGGAGACAACAATTGTGAGGATGGCACAGGACTGGGTAGTGTTTTGTTCTCTTAAGTATAAGGTCCTATGAATTGGAACCAACTCGATGGCTCCTAAAATGCCTAAAACAAAAACAAAATGCCTTCTTTATTGCAAATATTATATCTTTGACCTGAGGTTCAGAGTTGTCTTCTAGAATCTTTGCATAAGGCCTAGGAATGTAAGTACCAGTAACAGGAACTGCAGAAACATTCAGATAATTGAATGCAGGATCTTCCATTATCCTGGCACTAATTTCAGCTTCTACTCCAAACTGCGGCCAGCCTCCTTCCACAGTTTGTGGAAGATCATTTGTCTTCAAGACACTAGCTTCTATGGTTTCAGTGCTTATTGGTCTGATGGAATGCATATTTATCACATGAAATTCAATTCCCTTTTTAGATAGCATTGTTGTAGCAGTGGTCAACAGGTTTTGAATGAGAAGCCATGGCTATATGCATCCCTTGAATTGTTCCAATTGTTGTTGTTGTTAGGTGTCACCAAGTCAGTGCCAACTCATAGCTACCTCATGCACAGCAGAACGAAACTCTGCCCAGTCCTGGGCCAATCTCACTACTGTTGCCACGCTTGAGTCCATCTATGCTGCCACTTGGCCAATCCATCTCGTTAGAGGTCTTCCTCTTTTTCTCTGACCCTCCACCTTACCAAACATGACATCCTTCTCCAAAGACTGTTCCCTCCTGACAATATGTCCAAAGTATGAGAGATGAAGTTCGGCCATCTTGGCCTCCAAGGAGCACTCTGGCTGCACTTCTTCCAACACGGATCTGTTGGTTCTTTTGGCAGCCCATGGCAATTTCAATATTCTTCTCCAACACCATAACTCAGAAGCATCAATTCTTCAACAGTCTTCCTTATTCATTATTCACTGTCCAGCTTTCATATACATATGAGGTTATTGAAAATACCATGGCTTGGGTCAGGAGCACCTTAGTCTTTAAGCTGACATCTTTGCTCTTCAACACTTTAAAAAAAGTCTTGTGCAGCAGATTTGCCTAATGCAAATCGTCTGATTTCTTGACTGCTGCTTCTATGAGTGTTGTTAGTTGATCCAAGAAGAATCTTTTGACTGAGCTGTGTCAGGTAATTCGAAAGGAACTCGATATATCAATTCATTCTCTAGCATTACCACTGGATTGTGCTCCTGAATAGCTGACTTAATAAGTCCATTTGCAACCTTTAAGCCTGAACAGTACCCATACTTGGCAGCAAAGCACTGTGAGTGCCGAGCACCATTGAGCCCCCTGAAGACTATGGGGACAGACTGAAGACCCCCAGACATGTAGTAGGTCTTGGCAACTGAGTTTGTAACCTGATCAATGGCTTTCATAGAGAAATTGAGGATCATAAAGTCTCAAGTGGACCACAACCCAGCCATTGTGACACTTACCGCAATTGCAGCAAAGTCCATCTCAGATATGGGAGTGTCTTTTATTCTCTTATCTTCATATTTCTTTCCTAGGCCCCAACTAACCTTGCATACCCCATCATACTGAGAAACTTCCTCCCTATGCAGAAAGACCTCATCTCTTTCCAGCTCCTAATCCATACCTTAATGCATAACATCACGAACTGTCATCTGCAGCGCCATTGGCACCAACTGGTGGAAACGCCTCCTTAGCAGCTCAGAAACCTTCTGAAGGAGCCTCTGCAACAGTTCAGACACAACTTCCATTTTGTCCCTGTCCTGTAGCCAGAGACAACACTGCGGGGCCAACAAATGTGAGAAGACCCTGCTTCCCCTAATGACAGACTCCCGAGCCTGCTTGTCTCACCCACCTAGTGAAGAGCCCAGGGCTCTTTCGCTTTCTTGAAGCAGTGTTTTGTAGTTTTCTTTATATAGGTCTTTTCTTTCTCTGGTTAGATTTATTCCCAAGTATTTAATCTGTTGAGTGGCTATTGTAAATGGTATTGTTTTCCTAATTTCCTTTTCAGAGCTCTTTATTACTGTAAAGGGATACAAATGATTGTTAATGTTTTGTATTGTGAATTGAATGAAGGTTTACAGACAAGATTGTCCATTTTACTTACATTCACCACATGCTACACTTAGTTTTTGTTTTTAAGGTTTTTATTGTGGACTGAATAAAAGTTTACAGGGCAGATCATCAGTTTTACAGTCAACAAATCATACACCTTGTTTCATTACAATGATTATAATCCCCTCCATATACCATCAGTTAACAGTATTTCTCTCTATTCACTTTATCTTTTTTTTTTAGTACTCTGGCATATATAATAATTTACACAACCAAAGGGCACATTTTGCAAGTCTACCTCCTGGCCGCCAGCTCTTAGTCACTTCCTTCCCATGAGTCTAGAGTCTTCAGCTGCACCTTCTCTCTATGACTCCATCTCTGCCTCCATCTCTGGTATCGATGCTTGTCTGGATAAGGTCTCACATTCCACTTGTGCTCTTCTCCCTTGATGGTCCTAGGGTCCTCTGTTTCTGGACTGTAAGATTAACCACTCCCCCATTTTTGCTACAAAACTTCTATCTTTACAATTGTGACAGTAGCAATTAGTCATGATAGCAATTACTCACTATTGAATCATAAGACTCCCCATCTCTTTTTAAACCAGACCCATCTAGACAAGATGAAAACTATTCAGGGGGGACTCTTTCTTCCCCCACTCACTCTTAAACTAAACTCCCCCTTGAAACCTTGTAAACCAATCACTTCATGCTTTTATTTCCCCCTCATTTTAGGTTGTTGTTGTTGTTGTTCTCAGGTGACATCGAGTCAGAACCGACTGATAGCGACCCCATGCACAGCAGAACGAAACAATGTCCGATCCTGGGCCAACCTCACTACCTCTGCCACACTTGATGCCATCAGTGATGCCACCTGGCTGATCCATCTTGTTGGGGCTCTTCCTCTTTTTCTCTGATCCTCCAACTTATCCAGCATGACATCCTTCTCCAGCGACTGTTCCCTCCTGACAATATGTCCAAAGTATGAGAGACGGAGCTTAGCCATCCTGGCCTCCAAGAAGCACTCTGGCTGCACTTCTTCCAAAACAAATCTATTGGTTCTTTTGGCAGTCCATGGCACTTTCAGTATTCTCCTCCAACACCACAACTCAAAGGCATCAATTCTTCTACAATCTTCCTTATTCACTGTCCAGCTTTCGCATCCATAGGAGGTTATTGCAAATACCATGGCTTGGGTCAGGGGCACCTTAGTCCTCAAACTGACATCTCTGCTCTTCAACACTTTAAAAAGTTCCTGTGCAGCAGATTTGCCCAATGCAATACATAGTCTGATCTCTTGACTACTGCTTCCATGAGTGTTGATAGTTGATCCAAGATGAATGAAGTCCTTGACAACTTCAATCTTTTCTCCATTGATAAGAATGTTGTTTATTGGTCCAGTGGTGAGGATTTTTGTTTTCTTGACATTGAGATGTAATCCATAATGAAGGCTGTGCTCTTTGATCTTCATCAGTAAATGTTTTAAGTCCTCTTCACTTTCAGCAAGCAAGGTTGTATCATCTGCATATCGCAGGTTGTTAATGAGTCTTCCTCCAATTCTGACGCCACATTTTTCTTCATAGAACCCAGCTTCTCATATTATTTGCTCAAAATACAGGTTGAATAAGTATGCTGAAAGAATACAACCTTGTCGTACACCTTTCTTAATTTTAAAACATTCAGGGTTCCCATGCTCTGTTCAAACAACTGCTTCTTGGTCCAGGTACAGATTCCTCAGAAGTACAATTAAGTGTTCTGGAATACTCATACTTCTCAATGTTGTCCATAGCTTGTCATGATCCACACAATAGAAAGCCTTTAAAGCATAGGTAAACATCTTTCTGATATTCTCTGCTTTCAGCCAAGATCCACCGGACTTCAGCAATGATATCTCTAGTTCCACGGCCTCTTCTGAATCCAGCTTGAACCTTTGGAACCAATGTTTAAGTTGACCATCCATATCTACCCTGTGTACAGAGGGAATAGCATTGATACTTGATGTGAAGAGTCCTTCCCTCTCTGTTGGTATTTAGAGATATTACCTCCGTGAGTATAGGTCAAGTTCATCAAATTGTAGTAATTTACTCTTGTTTCCTTTATCAAAAATTGTTTGTTTTTTGTTTTGTTTTTTTCTTTTTTATCTCCCTCTAGTCAAGTTCTGATTATCAAGCCATCAAGGCTAGGGTCAGATGGGCACTATCTGCAAGTTTGGGTGTTCTTGTGCGTCTCCTCTCACTTCATATCAGCTGGATGCTTCAATCTCAGCTCTAGCCCTCTGTTACACAATGTTTGCAATTCCCTTCATGAAACAACAGTTATCCTATTTCCTTCTCGTGGTTCTTATTTCCATTCCAGCCTCCCTCCCATCCCTTCCCAACTTTGTCGTTAGGTAAATGTTGCCCTTTTGATCTTGAATAACTGACCATTGCATAATGAGCTTACCGTACATGTGTTGTTATCTCCCCTATAAACCTATCTGCTGCTTGGCTGAAAATTAGGCCATGGGGGTGAGTTCCTTTCCAGACCTGATGGGTGGTCGAGGGCCATAGTCTTGGGTTCCTGCAGTCTCTTTCTGACCAGTAGTCCCAGTCTTCTTTTATAGTTTTGAGTTTTGTTTCATATTTTTTCCCACTTTATCTGGGGCATTCTAATGTGATCCTTTTCAGAGCAGTTGGTAGTGGGAGCCTGGCACCCTCTAGCTCTTCTGTTGACTCATGTTCACATGCTCCTTTGGTCGATTAGACTAGTTGATTCGAAGCATCTTTAATTTTCATCACTCTTCTTTCTTTTACACATAGAGAGACTGATAGTTGCACCTTGGATGGCTGCTCATTAGGTTTTAAAATCCCAGACACTACTCACTAAAGTCGGGTGTAGAACATTGCCAGTTGACCATGGTCTCCTCTGAGACTATGGTCCTAAATCCCTAGGCCCATCAACTTGTAGCTTTAATATGTTTGTTAATGCCTAACTTTTCATCACTGTGCCCCCTGTATGCTCCACCACATTTATAGTTGTGTTTGCAGCAAAGGTAAATACCCATGTATAAGTATACTATTTCAAATCCTTTCATACATATACATATAGGTATACTCCCACTTTTCTTCCCATTGCCGTTTGACTTGTATCTACCCACAGAACACTGTTGTTCCAGGACTGTGTGTAAAACACTATTTAGCTCTGTCCCCTTTAAAATTTGCATACCTCCCTGTGTCTTCACCTGTCTTCGTCATTCTCAGGTTTCTCTCCACCAATCTGTGGTATGCCTCTGTGCCATCTACTGCCCTCTTGCCTTCAAAACTGCCCACAAATGTTAAAGAGGGACAAACCATGACTAGTCAGTGAGCACAAATCACCTGTCTACTTTCTTTGTTTACTTTCTTCCCCCATGAGTCTGTTCTGCTGTTTCCCAGTTAGGGCCAGTCTAGGGCTGGCCAGGGCTGGCTCTGCAGGCTTGGATCAAGGCCTGCTGGAATCCAGATGCAGGGATTAGGTAGATAGCTCCCCACTCAGCCTGGAGAGCAAGAGCTACACTGGGGGGTGTGCATGGGAGGGGGCCAGCCATGCCTTTGGTCACCAGGGGAGTATGGGGAACAACAGGAAAAAAAATCACACCTTTATCTCCAGGAGCCACAGTACGTTTCTGCCATGTCAATATGCTGTCTTGGTTCTGAAGCCACTCACAAAAGTTTAAGATGGCCACGTCTTGTCTGGTCAACTTCACCAGTCACCAGTCTGTCTCCTTTTATTAGCCACGTCTGTTCAGCTTTCTTCTCCTATTAAGCATTCAATACACTTCTCTATCTCTCCTCTGAAGCTTAAGGTTCCAGGACTATCATCTGCATCTGTTTCATTTGGATTCCCTTATCTTTGTTGTAGAGGGGTTGTACAGCTTTTCTACCTAGTCCACCATCTTGCTGCCTCACCCAATCCAACTGAATTTTATACATATTTTGTATGATCTTGTACCCTGCCACTTTGCTGAGTCTATCAATGAGTTCCAATAGTTTTCTTGCTGAGTCTTTGGAATTTTCTAAATATAGGATCCTGTTATCTGCAAATAGAGTTTTACTTCTTTGTCAATTCGGATGCCTTTAATTTCCCTTTCTTGCCTTATAGTTCTAAACTTTCAGCACAATAATGAATAGTAGTGGTGACAGAGGGCATCCTTGTCTGGTTCCTGTTCACAAGGGAAATGCTTCTAATTTCTCTCTATTGAGAGTGATGTTCATTGTTCATTTTATATATATGCCCTTAAAGTATGTTGAGGAATTTCCTTTCAATTCATATTTTGTTGAGTGTTTTTATCAGGAATGGATGTTGGATTTTGTCAAATGTCTTTTCTGAATCAACTGATAAAATCATGTGGTCCTTTTCTTTGTTTTATTTATGTGGTGGATTACATTCTTTGTTTTTCTAATCTTGAACCATCTCTGCATACCTGATACAAATCCCACTTGGTCATGACATATTCTTTCTTTTTGATATATTGTTGGATTTTGTTGTCTAGGATTTTGTTGAGAATTGTTGCATCTATGGTTCATGAGATATATATTGGTCTATACTTTTTTTTTTCCACTAATATCTTTGCCTGGTTTGGGCATCAAAATTATGTTTGCTTCATAAAATGAATTTGGCAGTTTTCCATCTTTTTCTATGTTTTGGAATAGTTTGTGTAGAATTAGTGTCAGCTGCTCTCTGAATGTTTGGTAGACTTCACCAGTAAAGCCTTCTGGGACTGGACCTAGTGTGGCACTGTAGGATCAACAACTGGACTGTGAACCACAAGGTCAGCAATTTAAACCCACTTGCTGCTCCTTGGAAACCCTATACATGGTCGCTATGAGTCGAAACTGACTCAACATCGCTTAACAACAACAAAACCTTAGCCGTGAGAATGGTGGGACTTCATCTCACATAATTTGGATATGCTATCAGGAGAAACCAGTCCCTACAAAAGTACCTCATCCTTGGCAAAATAAAGTGTCAGCAAAAAAGAAGAAGACCCTCAACAAATGGACTGACACAGCAATGGGCTCAAATGTTACAACTGTGAGGATGGCATAGGATCAGGTAGTGTTCTGTCCTGTTGTGTATGGTGTCGTTATGAGTCCTAAATGACTGAATGTCACCTAACCACAACAAGCCAAGGCAAGGTTGATGATAATGAAGAGAGATGATAGATTCCAGAGCCCACAGGAATGGAGTCTCACTAACTGGATATGTTGGGGAGATAAGCACAACAGACTATGTGACCTCCAACCAAAAGCACTTGGTGCAACTAAAATGGCTGCCCCAGAGCTAACTGTCCCAGATCTTGCCCAAAAGGAGCAAGCTTTTAGCTTATGGGAGAAATTCAGTGTTAAAAGATGCTTGTCAAGAATGTTTGCAGGACTTGCTCCAAGAAGAATGCTTTGGCCAACATATTCCCAGAGGTTAAAGAATAGAAATTATAATGGTAAGAAGAATCGCATCTTAACAACCCCTTGTAACTTTTTGTTATGTAACCTCTGGTGCCTGTAAACATGTAGCCCTTTGTTTACTCCACCCGATAAAAATTTTTCTCTCATTGCAATTTGGAACACTAAAGAACTCTACTTGGGTGTTAGGGTGTCTCCTGGTTCATGAATCTCTCTTTCAATAAAGCTCAGAGAGGTTTCTTTTTTGTTGTTGCCAGCAATACTTTTTAAACAACACCAATAACCCTCTTGTCATTTTTATTAACATTTCCCAGTTTCTGTGAATGGCGACCAATAGCCCATGCTACTTGACCAATTGACTAGAAGAGATCCATAAGAGTACTTAATCCAAAGAAAGGTGCTTCAACAGAACGTGGAAATTTTCTAGCAATATCATTACTATAAGGAGCCCTGGTACCATAATGGATTATTAGCTGGGCTGCTAACCAAAAGGTCAACAGTTCAAATCTATCAGCTTTTTAGTGGGAGAAAAATAAGGTTTTCTGCTCTAGTTAAAACATACAGCCTCAGAAACCCTACACAGGGTCACTATGAGTCAGAATCAAGTCTTCGACACACAACAAAATTTTTTCTGACACCATCAGGGAACTGCCAGAAATTCAAGCTGGGTTCAGAAGAAGATGTGGAATGACGGCTCTCATTGTTGATGCCCAATGGATGCTGGTTGAAAGCAGAGAATACTAGAAAAATGTTTACGTATGTTTTTTTGACTATGCAAAGCCTTTCAACTGTGTGGATCATAACAAATTACAGACAACATTGCCAAAAATGGGAATTCCAGAACACTTAATTGTGCTCATGAAGAACCTGAACCTAGACCTAAAGGCAGTCATTCAAATGGAACAAAGAGATACTGTGTTGTTTACAGTTAGAAAAGATGTGTGCCAGAGTTGTATCCTTTCAGCATACTTATTCAATATACATGCTGAACTGCTGAGCTAATTATCGAGAAGCTGAACTACATGAAAAAGAAGGTGCCATCAGAATTGGAGGAAGACTCTTTAACAACCTGTGATATGTAGATGACACAACCTTACTTGCTGAAAGTGGAGAGAACTTGAAGCACTTATTAATGAAAACCATACGGATTATACCCACACATAAAGAAAACCAAAATCCTCACAACTGTACCAATAAGCAAAATTTTGATAAGCAGAGAAAAGATTGAAATTGTCAAGGATTTCATTTTACTTGGCTCCATAAGCAATGCCCATGGAAGCAGCAGTCAGGAAATGACATATTGTGTTGGGAAATTTTGCTACAAAAGACCTCATTTTGTTACTGGGAAAGATGTCAGTTTGAGGACTAAGGTGTGCCTGACCCAAGCCATGACTTCTCTCAATCGCATCATATGTATGTGAAAGTTGGATAATGAGTAAGGACGACTGAAGAATTGATGCATTGAAATTATTGTGTTGGCAAAGAATATTGAATATATCTTGTACTGCAGAAAGAATGAACAAATTTGCCTTGGAAGAAATACAGCTAGAATTCTCCTTAGAAGCAAAGATAGCAAGATTTCATCTCAATTACTTTGGACATGTTATCAGGAATAACCAATCTCTGAAGAAGGACATCATGCTCGGTAAAGTAGAGGGTCAATGGAAAAGAGGAAGACCCTCAACAAGATGGATTGACACAATGGCTGCAACAAAGGGATCAAACATAGCAATGGCAGTGAGAATGATGATGCTGTGGGTTAGGTATTAGGCTGTTAACTGAAAGTTCGATGGTTCAAACCCATCTGTCACTCTATGAGAGAAGGATGAGGTTGTCTGCTCCCATAAGGATTTACAGTCTCAGAAACTCTACATAGGTTTGCTATGATTTGGATTCAATTTGATGGTAGTAGCTAGGTGGTTTGTATTTGCTGCTAATCTAAAGCTTGGCAGTTCAAAACAACAAGCAACTCTACAGAAAAAAAAAGACATGGCAATCTTCTTCTGAAAGTTCACAGCTTTGAAAACCCTGTGGAGCAGATCTACTCTTCACACATGCGTGGCCATGAGTAAGCAACTCAGAATTCATTCGCATAAGAGTTAGGGGAAATCTGATTGTTCCTTTCACCTCAGGAACATGAAGAGGTCGCAGCCTGCTCATAAGTTTCTCACTTGAATAATAGTCTTAATGCTTCTGGTTGGGTCATATCTCTTACTGTTGTTAGGAGTGGAATCCTACTCATAGTAACCCTATGCACAACAGAACGAAACAGTGCCCAGTCTTGTGCCAGCCTCACAATCATTGTTGTGCTTGAGCCCGCTGCTGCTGCCGCTGTGTGAATCCATCTCATTGAAGGTCTCCCTTTTTTTGCTGACCCTCCACTTTACTAAACATGATGTCCTCTCCAGGGACTGGTCCCTCCTGATAACATGTCCAAAGTATGAGGGATGAAGAGGCGCCATCCTGGCTTCTAAGGAGCATTCTGGCTGTACTTCCCCCAACACAGATTTGTTTTTCTGGCAGACTATGATAGGTGTAGTCACTGCCAAAGAAGTTGAACATATAATTGCCATTGTTGTTGTTGTTATGTGCTGTGCATTCGGTTCTAACTCATAGCGACCCTGTACAGGGTTTCCGAGGTTGTAAATCTTTACGGGAACAGAAAGCCTCATCTTTCTCGCATGGAACAGCTGGTAGTTATTAACTGCTGACCCTGAGATTAGCAGCCCGATTCGTAACCACTATGCTACCAAAGCAAATGACTCAGTAATTCCACTCCTGAGTATACCAACAGAATTGAAAGCAGAAATTCATACAGAGGCTTGTGTACTGAAGCACTCTTCACAACATCCAAAAGATAAAAAAAAAGTCTGAAATATCCCACAACAGATGAATAGATAAATAAAGTGTGATCTATCCACTCAACGGAATATTATTGAGCTATCAAAAGCAATGAAGTAATAAATAAATAAAGTACCAATACATGCTACCCTATGACTCAACCTTGAAAACAAATTGAGTGAAAGGAAGAAAACACAGTATTTCACATAATATATGATTCCATTTTTATGAAGTATCCAGAAAGGACAAACCTGTAGAGACAGAAACAGATTAGTGGTTGCTAGGAACTGGAGGCAAGGGAGAATGCAGATTTACAGCTTATTGGATATGTACTGTTTTCAAGCTGCATCCATGTTGTGGTACATGGCAGAACATCATTGCTCTTTGTTGTTGTTGTCAGGTGTTGAGCAGGTTCTGACTCATAGCGATGCTGTATAGGTTTTCTGAGGAGCAGGTGGTGAGCTTGAACCACCGACATTGTGGTTTAAACTGACTTTGCAGTCCAGTGCATTATCCCACAGTACATTCCTCTTTGTTGTTGTTGTTAAGTGCCGTGGAGTTGATTCCAACCCATAGCGACCCTGTGTAGGGTTTCCAAGGAGCAGCTGGTGAGCTTGAACCACCGACCTTGCAGTTCTAATGGCTTTACAGTCTGGTGCATTAACCCACAATGCCACACCAGGACACATTCCTCTTTAGGGCTGCATAATACTCCATTGTATGTATTGTTTTTCCATTCCTATGTTGAAGGCCATTTCAGCTGTTTTTACCTCTTGACTTTTGTGAAAATAATGCAATGAACACTAGTGTTTAGGTTTATATTTGCTTTCTTGCTTTCACTTCATTTGGGTATACAATGATATGTCAAAAAGTATTGCTGCTAAGTTCCAATTCACACACGCACAGGTTTATTCCCCCCACCAAATAAAGGGTTTAAACATGTCTCTGAGATGAGTGGATGGCTGCAGATAGGTTCTCTCAGTAATACACCTATCTTAGTCTTGTTGTTGTTGTTGTTGTTAAGTGCTGTCAAGTCAGTCCTGATCCATAGTGACCCTGTATAGGGTTTCCAAGGAGCAGCTGGTGGATTTGAACTACCAACCTTGTGCTTCAAACTGACTTATCCTGCAGCACCACACCAGGACTCCTAGTCTTGTTAGGGAACTTTAAAAATAAAAAGATCCAATCAAAAGAGTGGCTTAAGAGAGGATTTGTTGGTCAGTTTCATTTAAGGCGAAAAGGTCACCTCAGAAGGTTCTAGTGACTGTTCTTTTGGGAAGCTGCAAAGGTAGTCTCTTAGATTTTCTTGCAAGACAAAGGATGATCACAGAGGCTTTTTCTAAAGAAGTGTTTTTAAAAGTTGAAAACTGCACTCATGAGAAAAAGGCCAGGAAAGTTGTGTCAAGGAATTTTTTCCCCATCATGACAATATATCTGCTCATTCTTCAATGGCATCAAGGACTGTCCTACAAGAATTCCATTGGGAAGCCTTGCCTCATCCACCCAACAACCCTGGTCTTGCCCTTTCGGGTTTCTTTTTGCTTCCCAAACTCAAAGAACATTTTAAAGGAACATGATTTGAGTCCCTCCCGGATATCCAAACTGCCATTTTGATGTGTGTAAATGTAAGAATGCAGAACTCTTTAAGGAAGAGCTAGATCAAGGATATGTCAAGAAACAATAGCTTCACATGTAGATACTTTCGTTTAATAGAGGTGTCTATGAGGATGGCCCAGGACCAGGCAGTGTTGTTTGTCATGAGTCAGAAATGACTTGAAGGCACCCAACAACAAGAAAAACAGTTTTGTAGCAATATTTTTTACTTGCCTTTGTATACCTTGATCATATGCTACCTCCTGAAATGATTGAACATCGACATTCTCTTGGCACTAGCCAGAAGGCACCTCCCAGCACCTCCTACTCAGTGAGTTTTGGAAATACCAGGAAGCCTAAAGCTATCTGGGCTCAGATGCTTCCCTGTCCTGAAGAAGCCAAGGAGGAGGGAAGGTGGTGTGGGATTCATTCAGCTCTCATCTGCGCCATCTGCTGGTGGACGTCTGCACTTCCGATGTGTATGTGAAATATTTAGGACCTGCTGGGGAAGGAGCTCTGGTGGCTTACATGTTGGGCTGCTAACTTCAAGGTCAAGAGTTGGAACTCACCAACCGTTCCACCAGCAGCTCCACGGGAGAAAGATAAGGTAGCTTGCTCACTCCCGTAAAACTTCACAGCCTCGGAAACGCTGTAGAGCAGTTCTCCTTCGTCCTATCAGGTGGCTATGAGTTGGAATCGACTTGATGGCTGTAGATTTTGATTTGGCTTGGACGGTGGCGTCAGGGTGCCTGTAGGGTACCGAGGCATCTTATTCTGCAGTCCTGGGCCAGGACACACCACAAAATCAAGGGCGCCCAGTAGTATCCTGGGCCTCGGTGAGAGAGAGACTCAAGCCAGGCTGACCTGAATCTACAGGTGGGAAATAAGGGATCCATGTTATCCCGAGCGGGGACAGGAAAGTCAGCACAGCCCTTCTCCTGCAGTTTCCCTCACGCTGGACCTTGTGAAGAGAGACAGCTCCAGGGGCCCACGGTACAGGCCGGTGGGGGCACACCAGCCTTGGAAGACTTGCACTCATCAGGGCAGCTCTGGGCTGATTTTAGGAGTACACTGCCTTTATTGTGGTTGTTAAGTGCCTTGGAGTCGGTTTCTATCCTATATAAGGTTTCAGAGGCTTTTTAAAATCTTTTGCAGGAGAAGAAAGCCTCATCTTTCTCCTGTAGAGTAGCTGGTGGGCTTGAACCTCTCAATCTTTGCAGTCCAGTACTTATCCTACGGAGCCACCACGCTTCCATCCCTGCCTTCCTTGGTTGGCTGTTGGTATAGTGTTTGGTGGTGGTGGTAGTGATAGTGTGCTATGGAGTACGTTCCGACTCATAGAGACAGTGCATAGGGTTTCTGAGACTGTCAGTCTTTTGTTGCTGTTGTTGTTAGGTGCCATCGAGTCGGTACTGACCCACAGTGACCTTATGCACAGCAGAAAGAAACACTGCCTGATCCTGGGCCAACCTCACTACTATTGCCACGCTTGAGTCCATTGATGCTGCCACCGGACCAATCCATCTCGTTGGGGGTCTTCCTCTTTTAATCTGACCCTCCACCTTCCCAAACATGATAGCCTTCTCCAGCGACTGGTCCCTCCTAACAATATGGCCAAAGTATAAGAGACGAAGTTTGGCCATCTTGGCCTCCAAGAAGTGCTCTGGCTGCACTTCTTCCAAAATGGATCTGTTGGTTCTTTTGGCAGCCCATGGCACTTTCAGTATTCTCCTCCAACACCACAACTCAAAGGCATCAATTCTTCTATGGTCTTCCTTATTCATCTGCAACTTTCGCATGCATATGAGGTTATTAAAAACACCATGGCTTGGGTCAGGTGCGCCTTAGTCCTCAAACTGGTATCTTTGCTCTTCAGCACTTTAAAGAGGTCTTGTGCAGCAGATTTGCCTAATGCAATACGTCATTTGATTTCTTTACTGCTGTTTCCATGAGTGTTGATGGTTGATCTGAGCAAAATGAAGTCTTTGACAACTTTAATCTTTTCTCCATATAGATGGATGTTGTTTACTGGTCCAATGGTGAGGATTTCTGTTTTCTTTACATTGAGGTGTAACCCATACGGAAAGTTGTGCTCTTTGATCTTCATCAGTAAGTATTTTAAGTCCTCTTCACTTTCAGAAAGCAAAGGTGCATCATTTGCATATCCCAGGCTGGCTTGGGCTGGGCGCCCCTTAGTTCTCAAAGTGACACCATTGCTACTTTATACTTATTGTTAGGCAGTGGTGATTCCAAGGTGGCAGTTTGTCCTGTTACACACAGAAGAGAGAGGGCTGGAGCCCAGCTTCACAAGGAGAGAGCCCACCCGCAGAGCGGCCATCATCTGCCCTGACACACAGCTCTGTGCCCTGTGCCTCTGTGTGTTCCTGGGGATGCGAGGATTAGGGGAAGACAGGGAGGTGGTATAGACCGTGGGTTTTGGAAGAGACAGAGCTAGCTTTGAGATCCAGCATTTCCACATGTGGAGGAAAGATGTGAGCACTTACGCAGAGATTCAAGTGGCCCTCGGGTGCCTGGGTCCCTGATGACCATCTTCTTCTGGGACCGCTCTCAGCCCAGAGCTGCCTAGGGGTTCATAGTGCCCAGATACAGTGATTGGTCCAAGGGGCATGTCCCAAACCCATGCTCGACCAATCAGTGTTGTTCTCCGAGATCTTGCTGTAAACTAAAGTCTATGAAGAGGGATTCTCCTGCACTTTGTAGCAGCCAGGACCCATTTTTTGAAAGGGCGCCCCCAGGCCTTACTTCTGAGGCCTGCCTGAATGGATGTGAACCTCAAACCTTTGGTTAGGGTTGGAGGGTGCTAACTGCACGCCCAGAGGCTCCCGATGTGAGTTCCAAAATGCTTTTCCAGAGTACAGAAGGGTCGTCTTACTGGTTCCAGACACTCCAGCTTCCAGGAGCTTGAACGCTAACATTTTAGTACAAACAATTCTGATCTTCAAGTGCTGGCCACTAATCAAAACGCTGAAGGCCAGAAACAGTGTGTGTTTTGGCCAGATAGGAGGTGAAGGACTCCCAGTTTGCAGCCCCTGACTTAGAACAAAAAGCTAATGCTACAAGATTGATTTATTTTAGGGACGTATGAGAAGGTGGAATGTTACAAGGAAGCAGGATAGGATTTGTCTGATCTTTGATCTGGCAATAAAAACAAACAGCAAAAGTAAGACAAGAAATAGCTCCTTCCACGGCCTCTGTTCCTCCACCCGGAGGTGGGGACAGTGACATACTGTGACAGGGCTCTGTTCTTCCAGCCTCTGCAGCTGCTCCAATTACAGCACCTGCACCATTCTCAAGACAAACGACATCCCCCAGACCCAGCCTTGACATCCAAATGCCCTGTGCTAGAAACAGCAGCTCTGTAAACCTGTGTGTTGATGGCACATTGAAATCACAGCCCACCACGTGTGGAGCCGGTTCTGCTGTAGCACAGGAGGAATGCAGGCAGCTGAAGTGATGAATCCCAGTGTACAGACAGGAAACTAGAGAGACGAAAAGCAACCAATGGGCCAGTGGGCCAAGCAAGTAAGCAAGCAACCAACAAGCAGCTAACAGATCATCCATCCAGTCAGGCAAACAGCCTACCAGTCAACTAACCGACCCACTGACCAACCAACAAACCTATCAGCAACGCAGCCAACTAGCCAATCAGCCAGCTAACCAACCAACACACCAAACAACCAATAGACCAATGAACCAATCAGTCAACAACCAACAAATAGATCAATGAACCAATCATTCAACCAACCAACCAACCTACCAATAGACCAATGAACCAATCAGTCAACAACGAACAAATAGATCAATGAACCAATCATTCAACCAACCAACCAACCAACCAACCAACCAACCAACCAACCAACCACACTCTGCAAGGTCCTATAAGGAAGAAGTGTGCTATCTTCTGGAGTACAGAGTCATTCTCTCTCCGATAACAATGCTGACTCCAAAGGAGGGGTGTGAGAGTATCTGTGTATGTGTGTGTGAGAGTGTGCAAGTGAGTGTGTAGTTGAAGGTGTCTGGCCAGGTATGAGTGTGTTACTGTGTTGTGAGGGTGTACACCTGCGTGTGTGTGTGAGTGTGCAGGTGACAGTGTGCTGTGAGGTATTAGGGAGGTCCAGTTGATGATGCATGCAGAGTGGGCTGTGGGGAACAGTCACAGATCAATCAAGACAAACAGCTCCTGTCTTGGTTTCCTAGTACTATTACAGCAAGAACATCACAAGTGCATGATTGGTCCTAGAGGTCCAAATGCAGGGTGCTGGCTGTGGAGGAAGGCTTTCTCTCTCAGCTCTGGGGAAGGTCCTTGTCTCGGCTTCTGATGCTGGAGGTCCCTCTGCTCCTTGACCATCTCTACATGGCACTACCACCCCTGTTTGTCCTTGCTCCTGTATCTTATCTACTCTCTGTACAGCTCAGACGTGACCTGATTTAGGACCCTCCCTACACAGATATAAGGAGCCCTGGAGTCCTCGATGACTCCACACACCTATTTCTAGTTGGTATTAGTGGCCCTTGATTCTGACTCACGGCAACCCCATGTGCGCACAGAGTGGCTCCATGGAGGCTTCAGTCACTGTGACCTTTTGTAAGCAGACCACCAGACCCATCTTACGAGGCACTTTGGGTGGGTTCGAACTGCCAACGCATCAGCTGTCAGTGAAGCGCTCACCTGTTTGTGCCAGCGGGACTCCTCATCCACCATTATGGTACATTTTAAAGTCTGCAAGGGAGCATGTGCTTTCAAACCAGTCCTGAGAGATGTCTCTGTTTTAGTTATCGGGGAACTACGCACATAGTGTTGGTGGCGCTGTAGGATTAAGCACTGGACAGCTAACCACAAAGTTGGCAGTTCAAACTCACCAGACGCTCCTCGGAAACTTATGAGTCAGAACTGACTCGACAGCACTTAACAATAATTCACACACAGGAAGATTCAATCATCTGATGTGTAGAGTTCAATGAACGTTGTAAATGCACACAATTGTGTTAGCAGCACATCAGCCAAGATGGAGCAGTCTCCCACCCCAGAACACTACCTCAGGCACCTCTGAATTCGTGTTCTCCCCTATTCAAGTGCATTCTGTTCCCATAGTCCCCCTCCCCCTCCCACACAGAATTTCATGCTAATGGAATATTACACTACAAATTCAAAAAAATCTGTGGAAAACTTGCATTGTCTCTTAATTCCACTTTTCCACCAACTTCTCAGAGCCCTTTGCCAGACAGATGTTCAAAAATCTTTCTCCTACTACGTAGCCTTTTGTATTTCACTTCTTTCATGTAGCATAAGTTTCTGAGTCATTCAACATATTGTTACATGGATCAATAGTTCGGTCCCCTGGATGGCCGAGAGGCATTCCTTTGTAGTGTACAGCCCGAGGTGTTTGCTCACTGGAGATTTGGGTGGCTTCCAGGTTTTGGCTATCATAAATTTCTCCAAGCCCTGGACTTTGGCTGGATTGCTAACACTCTCCACTTCATGCATGCCCTTGCAGCTGTCTTCGTTTGAAAAATGCAGAGAAGACAAGTAGAAACTGATAAGAGTAGAGACTTTTCACCAGCTCATCATTGCTCTTGTTAAAACTATTACAGTCCCCGGAGATGAGATGCTCCGGGCTGTCACAATCCTTCTCAGAGCTCAAAGACCACTGACATTTGATGAGAGATCACACATTTGTACCATAAATGTCCGTGACAGACTTTTTATGTCACGTTTTAAAGTTCAACATCTGGGGACATAATTGAGTTAGATTTTCTCCATCGTATAAATATACAAGTAATAATCTTATATATTACTGCAAGGGCATTCAAGTCTTCATCCTTTCTGAGGTGACAATGCAAACTAGGGGTTTGGGCAGCAGGTACCCAAAGGGAAAGACTAAATGAACAAGATTATTGCTTGTATATTTATACAATGGAGAAAATAAAGATGTGAAACATGACATGTTTATCAGAAACGAGAATGGTAAGACTATTGGCTTCCTTTCTCTGGACAGGTTGTTTTCCTTCACGTTAGCACCAATTATGGACTCTCTGCTGTATATCTGAGTCCTGGTGTGGTGCTGTAGAATAAGGAGTGGATTGGTAACCTCAAGGTTGATAGTTCAAACCCACCAGCTGCTCTTGGAAACTCTATACAGGATTGCTATGAATCTGAACAGACTCGATAGCACCTAACAAGAACTCTATGTTTTCATTTCAAAAACTCTAACACGTCCCTTTATGGATTAGGGGCTCTTGACCCAAGCCATGGTCTTTTCAACCCTTCATATGCATGTGGATGGTGGGCAAGTAACAAAGAAGACAGAAGATGTACTGATGCATTTGAATTACGCTGTTGGTGAAGACTACCGACTATATGACCCACTTCCAGAAGAAGTCAGTCCTTAAAGAAACATGAGCAGAATGCTCCTTAGAAGCCAGAACGGTGAGACTTCAGCTACAATGGACACATCATCATGAAAGGGCCATCACTGGCAAAGGATGTCATGGC
>NW_006409016.1:628800-630538 GCF_000296735.1 Chrysochloris asiatica | reverse complement strand
CTTGTTTTGGCTAATGACATGGAGCTTTTCCACTGTCTCTTTCCACAGATGTAGTCACTTTGATTTCTGTGTATTCCATCTGATTTGGCCCATGTGTATAGTCATCTTTTATGCTGTTTAAAGAAGATATTTGCAATGAAGAAGTCATTGGTCTTACAAAATTCGATCATGTGATATCCAACATTGATTCTATCACCAAAGCCATATTTTCCAACCACTGATTCTTCCTCTTTGTTTCCAATTTTCGCATTCCAATCAATCACCAGTAATTATCAATATATCTTGATGACATGTTGATTGACCTCAGACTGAAGAAATTGGTAGAATTCTTCAATTTCATCATCACTGGCTTTAATGGTTGATGTGTAAATTTGAGTAATAGTGGTATTAAGCGGTCTCCCTTGTTGTTGTTGTTGTTGTTGTTGTTGTTGTTAAGTGCCATCAAGTCGATTCCGACTCATAGCAACCCTGTATAGGGTTTCCGAAGAGCAGCTGGTTAGCTTGAATCACCGACCTTGTGGTTCAAACAGGTTAGCAGTCTGGCGCATTAACCCACAATGTCATACCAGGTCTCCAAAGTCTTCCCTGTAGGCGTATGGATATTATCCTATTAGAGACAGTGTTGTACTTCAAGACAGATTTTGATATGTTCTTTTTGATGATAAATACAGTGCCATTCCTCCTGAATTTGTCATTCCCAGCATAGTAAACCATGTGATTGTTAGATTCAAAATGGCCAATGCCAGACCATTTCAGCTCACTAGTGCCTAGGATGTCGATGTTGATGCATTCCACTTAATTTTTGATAATTTCCAATTTTCCTAGGTTCATACTTTGTACATTACCTGTTCTGATTATTAATGGATATTTACAACTGTTTCTCTTCATTTTGAGTTGTGCCCCAACAGCAAATGAAGGTCCTGAAGGCTTTACTCCATTCGCGTCATCACGGTCAACTCTACTTGGAGGAGGTAGCTCCTCTCCAGTCGTATTTTGAGTGCCTTCTAACATGATAGTGTCATCTTGTAGCATTGTATCTGGCAATATTCTGGAGCTATTCATCATGTTTTAATAGTCAGCATTCTGGTGCTGACAGTGAGTGACTAAGTTTTCAGAAATAGTTTGACTCTCCTGCTTCCTAGTCTGCATCATAGCGACCCGGTATAGGGTTTCCGAGGCCAGGTTAAGGAAGCAATTTTAGAGAACCCAGGTACAATAGACTATCTTTTGTCCAGATATATCCATAAGTTATCAGAAGCTAAAGGAATGTGTTGTTTCAACCTAATTAACAATTTCAAATTAATGAGACAATAAGTGGATCAAGTTATAACACATGAAGTTACAGCTAGAGAAGTATTTTTTTGTTGTTGTTTTAATTACTATTTTGTGGCTCACCTCTTGCATCTCCCATGTTTCCTGGATAAAAAAGTTTTATTCATTACCGCGTTGCTAACCCTTTTCTTCGGCATCTTTGTCTGTTCTTGTGTTCAATGTGTCCCTCTTTTTAGCTCATGTTTCATGGCCTCCAACCTGGTAGCTCATCACACTATTCTGAAAAATCAGCAAGAAAGCACCAATTTCTTGTGAGTCGAATACAGTGTCTTTCAAAAACTTGGGTGAGTCTTTAGGCCTCTTAAGATTGAGAGGGTAAGTGCAACCATCTTTCGAGCATGAACATCTGCACAGCTGTTTTGAGCACATAGCTATTCAAGCACTGCCTGAAAACATCTTATACACA
>NW_006409016.1:624680-627325 GCF_000296735.1 Chrysochloris asiatica | reverse complement strand
TGAAAATAGCATGACTTGGCTCAGGTATTTTGCAGCAGATTTCCCAAATGCAAATCATCATTAGATTTCTTGACTGTTGTTTCCATGAGTGTTAATTATGGATCCAAACAAGATGAAATTTTGACAACTTCAACCTTTTCTCCATTTATCACTATGTTATTCATTGGTCCAGTCGTGAGGTTTTTGTTTTCATTACATTGAGGTGCAACCCATACTGAAAGCTTGGGTCTTTGATCTTCATCAGTAAGTTTTTTAAGTCCTTTTGCAGCAAGCAGGGTTGTATCATCTGCATATGGCAAGTTGTTGATGAGTCTTCTTCCAATCCTGATGCCACATTCTTCTTCATGTAATCCAGCTTCTCGGACTATTTGCTCAACATACAGATTATATAAGTGTAGTGAAAAAATACAATACTAGCACACATCTTTTCTGATTTTAAACCTTCCAGTGTTCCTTTGTTCTGGTCAGATTGCCTCTTGGTCTATCTACAGGTTTCTAATGAGCACAGTTGGAATATCCATTCTTCTCAATGTTTTCCACAGCTTGTCATGATCCACACAGTCAAAAGCTTTTGCATAGTCAATAAAGCACAAGGAAACGTCTTTCTGGTATTCTCTGCTCTCAGCCAAGATCCATCTGACGTTCTTTTCTGAATCTAGCTGTCATACTGTCAGAGTGTAGTGGTTATGAATCGGGATGCTAATCTCAAGGTCAGCAGTTCAAAACTATACCAGCGGCAGGAAGATGAGGCTTTCTGCTCCAGTAAAGATTTACAGCCTCGGAAACCCTATGCAGGGTCACTATGAATCGGAACCGACTCCACGGCACATAATCACCACCACCACCATAGGATTTCTGAGGAGTAGCTGGTGGGTTTAAACCGTTAACCTTGTGGATCGCAGTCCAGTGCTTATCCTACAGCCCCACACCAGGACTCCAGAATTAATTACAATTGTTGTTCTTAAGTGCCTTAGAGTCTTTTCTGACTCACAGTGACCCTGTATAGGATTTCTGAAGCTTTAAGTCCTCGCAGGAGCAGAAAGACTCATCTTTTTCTCATGGAGCAGCTGGTGGGCTTGAATCCACTGTGGTTTGAAGCCCAGTGCTTATTGTTTGGAGCCACCGAATGTTATAATACCCCAAGGATGGCTTTGCTATCTGTGCGTGGGCTGTGGGTGCTGAGGCTGGCCCACCTCTGTCTGGGCAGGGTCCTGGCATTCCCTTTGCTCCTTAGAACTCCCTGGGCTCCCCATACCATGGGGCCCCTCAGGCAGCCCCTGCACCCTGTCGCTCTGTCCCAGCAAGTCCACTCCTAAGTATACGAAAAGAATTGAAAGCAGGAATGTATACAGAAGCTTATAGACCAATATTTATTGAAGCGTTCTTCATACACAAAAAGGTGAAAACATCTGAAATGCCCCTCAACAGACAAATTGTTGTTAAGTGTCATCCTGAGGCTTTAAATCTTCGCACAGAAGCAGAAATCATCGTCTTTCTTCCAAGAGCAGTTGGTGCGCTCAAACCATGTACCTTGTGGTTCACAGCTCAGTGCTTGTCATATGGAGCCACTGCGCTCCTACACAGATGAATGTTGTTGTGTTAACTGCCGTGGGGTGGTTTCTGACTCATTGTGATCCCGTACAGAGTATCCAAGGAGCAGTTGGTGTGTTTGAACTGCCGATCTTGTTGTTTACAAGATTAATAAGTAAAATGTGATATGTTTATTAAGTACTATGAGTTCTAAAAATAAATGAAGTAAAAAAGAATAAATAAATGAAGTGCCAATACATGCTACCCTATGGATCAACCTTGAAAACATGCTGAGTGAACAAGATATCATACTTCACATAACGTCTTATTCAATTTTTATTAAATATCCAGAAAGGGCAAACCTATATAGAGAGAAGATGCCTAGTGGTTGCCAGGAACGGGACAAGGAAGAATGGGGAGTCACTGCTTATTGGCTATAAAGTTTCCTTGGGGAGTGAACTAGATAGTGGTAATGGTTGCACAACACTAGGCCACTGAAGTGTACACTTTAAAATAGTTTAAAAGAAAATTTTTATTAGGTATATTTTTAAGGCAAAGAATTCTGGTAGTACTTTGAGTTAGGTGTTGGGCTGCTAAATGGAAGGAAACCATACATACAGTTGCTATGTTCCATAAAATAAAGTCCCTATATATGAATCTGACTTGATTGCACCAGCCTAGGCTTTGGTTTATTTTTAAAATGTGAAGAAAAATAAAGCTTACATTCATAGTTTTTCTGAGAGGAACCAAAGTCTATCTGTAAACTTGCTTTAGAAGGACAACTGAGAGTGCAACACTATCAGCAGAGAGAAGAGTAGCACTCTTTATCATCCTGTCTAAGATTTTATGGAGGGATAAGGTCTAGGCTTAGTCACTCTGATTAAGGTTAGGGCGGAGAAACTTCCTTAGCCATTTTTTAACTGGGGAGCTACTACCCAGTCTCCTCAGGCAGTTGCTTCAGGGAAAAGCTTTTACTAGTTTTTTTGAGGACTGTCCTTCAAAGTAAATCCTTAGATTATGTTCTTTATCAAAAGCATTAAGGTTGTCATGCAAATGAGAAACTTACAACAGTCCCTGACCTCTGCGTATTGCCTGAAGTGAGATGAACAATCAAT
>NW_006409016.1:621121-623245 GCF_000296735.1 Chrysochloris asiatica | reverse complement strand
TGTGGAAAGATGGAATAGAAAGATAATGGATTTTTCCCACAAATTTTTATGTGACACCATACATTATTTATCATTAGCAACAGACTTATTTCCATCAACAGAATGTTTTAAAGATTCGTCTGTGTTGTGGCACGCATCAGAATTTCATTGCTCTTTGTTGTAGTTGTTACTCTTTAGGGTGGTATAATACTCCATTGTATATTATGTATATACCATAATTTGTTTATCCATTTCTCTGTTGAAGGACATTTCAGTTGTTTTCACCTGTTGATTACTGTGAAAATGCTGCAATGAACACTGTTGTTCAGGTTTCTGTTGCTTTCTTGCCTTCACTTCTTCCAGGTATACAGGGATAAGTAAAAAAGTATTGCTACTAGGTTCCAGTTCATATATGCACAGATTTACTTCAAACGAAATCTGTTTAAATGTGTCTCTACCATCAATTCCTGGCTGTAGACAACTCTTCTCAGTAACACACATGTCAGTCCCATTAGAGTGCCATCAGAAAAAGGGTCCAATCAAAAGAGTAACTTAAGAGGGGAGCTGCTAAGCCGGGTAAGTTGCAGGCAGAGAGGTCAGCTCAGAAAATTACAGGGACTGATCTTTTGGGATTCAAAAAGGGGAGTCCTGATAGACTTTCTTGAAGGATGTAGGAAAATCACAAGCGCTTATTATGAAGAAAAAAAAAACTTTTTTGACTTTCTTTTTATTGTGAATCGAATGAAGGTTTACAGAGATGATCAGTTTTACATTCAACAAATCATATACTTTCTTTCATTACAATGATTGCAATCCCCTCCATGTACCATCAGTTAACAGTATTTCCCTCTATTCGTGTTAACTCTTGCATTCCTTCCTGTATCTCCAGCTACTTTCGTCTTTTCTCTGCCAATCTCCTTCTGATTGTAATTTGGCTTCCCCATCACCCATGGTAACATGTGTGTACTCTATTGTTGTTGTTGTTAGGTGCCATTGAATCGGTACTGACTCATAGCAACCCTATGCACAACAGAACAAAACACTGCCCAATCCTGGGCCAACCTCACAAACCTAGGTTTGAGCCCATTGATGATGCTGCTGTGCCAATCCATCTCATTGGGGGTCTTTCCCTTTTTCACTGACCCTCCACTTTACCAAGCATGATGTCTTACTCCAGAGACTGGTTCCTCCTAATAATGTGTCCAAAATATGAGAGACAAAGTCTGGCCATCCTGGCTTCTAAGGAACATTCTGACTGAACTTCTTCCAACACAAATTTGTTTGTTCTTTTGGTGGTCCATGGTACTTTTAATATTCTTCTCTAACACCATGACTCAAATGCGTCAATTTTTCTACAATCTTCTTTATTCATATTCCAACTTTCACATGCATATGAGCTTATTGAAAATACTATGACTTGGATCAGGCACATCTTAGTCCTCAGATTGATATCTTTGCTCTTAAACACTTTAAAAAATGTCTTGTGTAGCATATTTGCCTAATGCAATATGTCATTTGATTTCTTGACTGCTGCTTCCATGAGTGTTAATGGTTGATCTGAGCTAAAGGAAAATCATAATGTTTCATAAACATTAAAACAACGGCAATATAGAAAATGAAAAAGAAAACGCACAAACAAAATGAACTCAGCACAGAAAATTATGTAAAACAATACCACAAAAAAGGACACAGCAAAATGACAGCAATCAATTCATATTATCAATAAATCTTCTGGTGGTGGTGGTATGCCGTGGAGTTGGTTCCAACTCATAGAGACACTACATAGGGTTTCTAAGGCTGTAAATATTTACGAGAGCAGAAAGCCTCATCTTTCTCCAACAAAACTGCTAGCAATTTAAAGAAATTGACAAGAAAAAGCACAGGCAAAAAATGAACTTAGCACAGGAAAATATGCAGAACAAAAAACCAACAGCAACACACACACAGAACACACACAGAAAAAATGACTGCAATCAATTCATTTGAACCCTGTAACGGGTTTCTGAGGAGCAGCTGGTGTGTTTGAACCATCGACCTTGTAGTTCAAAGTCCAATAATTATCATACAGTGCCATGCCAGAAGACAATTCATACCTATTGATAATTACTTATGGTTCAAACCAACTTTGTAGTCCAGTACATTAGC
>NW_006409016.1:559549-592951 GCF_000296735.1 Chrysochloris asiatica | reverse complement strand
CCCACTCTCCTGTTCCTTGCTGAGGTGGCCGCAGCTGCAGCCCCGCCTATGAGACCCGCCTCCACCCCACAACCCCGCCCCTGGGACCCGCCCACGGAGCCCGCCCCCGTCCAGGATGCCTGCTCTAGCTGCCTCAGCTCCGCCCCTTGCAGACTCCCTGAAAGGCCGCCCCCAGTGTAGGTCTATTCAGTTCAAACAAAAAGTCAAAACAAAACAAAAACAAACCCACTCCCAAAGAGTTCTTCTGATCATAGTGACCCTAGATAGGGTTTCTGAGAGTAAATCTTTACGGGAACAAATGTTGTTGTTAAGTGCCGTCGAGTCGGTTCCGACCCATAGCGACCCTGTATAGGGTTTCGGAGGAGAAGCTGGTGAGCTTGAACTGCCGACCTTGCAGTTCAAATGGCTTTGCAGTTTGATGCATTACCCCACAGCGCCACACCAGGACTCCTACAGGAACAGATAGCCAAATCTTTATCCATCAACTGCTGGTGGGTTTGAACTGCCAACCTTGAGGTTAGCAGTCCAGTGCTTATCCTGCAGCACACTTTGGTTTCACCTCATCTTTATTCTAAGTAAACCAAATCCAACCCAAACTTAATCGTGTTTATCTAGACTATTTAATGAAATCAGGAAATGTTCTAGTTTTCTAATGGCTTTACAGCAGTGACCACAATCCCATTCTAGTTTTCAAAAGGATCCCAGTTTTCATGATCATTGGTATGTTGTAGTCATTACTGAGGCTATTGCGTATCAATCAATCCCATTGAGGGTTTCCCTTATTTTCACAGACCCTCTACCAAACAGGAGACCCTTTTCTAGAGATTGGTCAATCCTGATGACATAGCCAATGTAAGTGAACCAAAGTCTCACTATTCTTACTTCTAAGGTACATTTTGTGTTTCTTCTGTTAACCTGACTATGTTGTTGTGAAGTGCCGTCGAGTTGGTTCCGACCCTTAGCAACCTTATATTGGGTTTCTGAGGAGTTGCTGGTGAGGTTGAAGCCCCAACCTTGCAGTTCAAATGGCTTTGCAGTCTGGTGCATCTACCCACAGTGACGATGCCATACTAAACCCCAAATTAAGTCACTATGCTATGCCCCAGGTAAATGGGCCAAAACCTAGCTAGTTTCTATTTCCTGCAAATGGCTTACTTTCCCAGGAGTTATAACCAATCTGTGCTTACTACCTCAGCTATCATGCCAATATGCCATATAAGGAAAGTAACTTGGAGCTAACCAATCACTTTTTTGCCCCAGTTCATACCAAAAACCTCAAAAGAAACCCATTGCTGGGGTTTATTCCAAGTCATAGTGACTTGAGTGGCAGCTGTCTTCCTTGTCATTTCTACTTTCTTCTATTATATGAGTTCAGCTAACTAATTTGATGCCTTTTTAGTTTATTAACTTATTTATTTTTGTTTGTCATCTTTCTCCTGCAGTTGTTGATGGATTTGAACTTCCAACCTTGAGATTAGCAGTCCAGTGCTGTTTTATCATTTTGTTCATATAACTTTGTTCTCTTCCTTGTTCGTATATCTCTTGACCCATATAACTTTTAGGAGCTCTGGTAGCGTAGTGGTTACAAGTCGGGCTGCTAACCTTCAAAGTCAGCAGGTCGACATTACCAGCATTCCATGGAAGAAAGGTGAGGGTTTCTGCTCCCATAAAGATTTACAGCCTCAGAAACCCTATGCAGGGTTGCTATGAATTGTAACCGACTCCCTGGCACACCACCACCACCATGTTACTTTGGTCTCTTCTGCTTGTCCTTTGGTGCTTTTGGTGCTCTTGTCTGAGATTCAGACCAGATACCCTTTATTTTATGAACTGTAAATAAAGCAGCAGTCAAGAGATCAAACAACGTATTGCATTAAGCAAATCTGCTGCACAAGACCTTTTTAAGGTATTGAAGAGCAAAGATGTCAGCTTGAGGACTAAGGTGTGCCTGACCCAAGCCATGGTATTTTCAATAACCTCATATGCATACGAAAGCTGGACAGTGAATAAGGATGACCGTAGAAGAATTGATGCCTTTGAGTTATGGTGTTGGAGGAGAATATTGAAAGTGCAATGGGCTGCCAAAATAACCAATAGATCTGTTTTGGAAGAAGTGCACCCAGAGTGCTCCTTGGAGGCTAAGATGGCCAAACTTCGTCTCTCATACTTTGGACATATTGTGAGGAGGGAGCAGTCGCTGGAGAGGGATATCATGTTTGGTAAAGTGGAGGGTCAGAGGAAAAGAGGAAGCGCCCCAACGATATGGATTGGCCAAGTAGCAGCATCGATGGACTCAAGCGTGGCAACAGTAGTGAGGTTGGCCTAGGATTGGGCAGTGTTTCGTTCTGCTGTGCATAAGGTCGCTATGGGTCGGTGCCGACTCGATGGCACCTAACAACAAATAAAGCTTATGAACTCTTATTAATTTAATCTTTGAGAAATTTTCAAAACTATAGTTGCTCCGCGGGAGAAAGAAGAGGCTTTCTGCTTCCATAAAGATTTACAGTCTCAGCATAAATTACACAGCAGGGTTGCTATGAGTTGGAACCGACTCCATGGCACATTCCCACCATGACTGATTTGTTTGTTCTTCTGGACATCCATGATACATATATTCATTATTCTTCACCAATACAACTCCTCCATTGCCCAGCTTTTGCATGCATGTGAAAATAGCATAGCTTTTGTCAAGAGCAGCTTAGTCAGCAAAGTGTTATCTTTGCTTTTTAGAACTGTAAAGAGAAGCTTTGTCCAACAACAACTTTTGATTTCTTGACTGCTACTTCTGTGGCCATTGATTGTTGATCCACAAAGAATGAAATTATCGACACTTCAATTTTTCTGCATTTATCATGTTTATTTACGTGAAAGTATTTTCATTTTCTTCCTGTTCAGGTATAATTCATAAAGACTGTAGATTTTTACTTTAATTAGTGAA
Source organism: Chrysochloris asiatica (assembly GCF_000296735.1). Lineage (NCBI taxonomy): Eukaryota > Metazoa > Chordata > Mammalia > Afrosoricida > Chrysochloridae > Chrysochloris > Chrysochloris asiatica. The sequence continues at coordinate 590,013 of NW_006409016.1, read as the reverse complement.
TTCTTCAAGTCATCTCCATTTTTAGCAAGCATCTGAATATCAGAGGTTGTTAAAGCGCCTCCCTCCAATCTTGATGTCTCGTTCTTTTTTATGCTGTCTAGCTCTCACATCATTTGTTCAGCATACAGATTGAATAAATAAAGTGAAAGTATACAATCCTGCCAGAGACCCTTTCCAATTTGGAACCACTCAGTATCCCTGGTTCTGTCTGAATGACTGCCTCTTAATCCATGTACAGGTTTCACATGAGCACAATTAAGTGTTCTGAAATCTCCATTCTTCATAATGTTATTCCTAATTTGTTATGATGCACACATTTAACTGCCTTTGTTGTTAGGTGCCATCAAATCAGCTCTGCCTCATAGCAACCGTATGTATATAATAGCACAAAACATTGCCCAATCCTGCACCATTCTCACAGTTGTTGCTACGTTTGAAGCCATTGTAGCAGCCACTGGGTCAATCCATCTTGTTGAGGGTTTCCCTCTGTTTTGCTGACCCTCCATTTTATCAAGCATGCTGTCCTCCAGGTATTGGCCTTTCCTGATGATGCAGCCAAAGTAAGTGAGACAAAGCCTCACCGTCCTCTCTCCTAAGGAACATTCTGGCTATTTTTCTTCTAAGACAAAATTGTTCATTCTTCAGATAGTCCATAATACAGTCAATATTGTTTGCCAACACCACAATTTGAATTCTTCATTGGTCTTCCTTGTTCAGTATCCAGCTTTCTACAACTGAAAATGCCATGACATCTTTGCTTTTTAGAACTTTAAAGAGTCTTTTGCAGCAGATTTGCCCAATGCAAAGTATCATTTTTAATGTAATTACACCCTGTTAAAATTTATAATACATAATTTCCAAAAATTAGGATCAGAACAATCATCTATTTCAATATGCTTTTGTCATTTGGTATCTTCGCTGCTGCATCCATGGGAATTGATTGCGGACCCAAGAAGAATGAAATCCTTTACTCCAATTTCTTCATAATTTGTCATGTTGCTGTTTATTGGCCAAGTTATAAGGACTTTCCTTTTCTTTACCTGGTTTCCCTACATGATGCTACATAACTGGGCTCACCTAGCTGTCCTGACCTCCAGATCAACCTGATGACTCATACTTCAAAGGGTCACTTAGGACCACTGTAAGGAGTGTTTTGATATAAAGCCATAGGCAACACCATCTTCCAAGTACAACTAGGCAAGCTGTGTTTGAGGCTCAAGTGGATGTGAAACTGAACTTTTCCAGGATAACTCTACTCTGTTGCATATAGGCTGACATGAATCAGAACCAATTCCATGGCACTAGACAACATGGTAGCAATCTAACATTGCCCTGAAAGTTCTTACTGACCACTGAGCTTTGTGCTGGGAAGGAGACACCCAAAAGCAAAGGGAAAGAAAAGGACCATGAGGCAGTGAAAAGTGGGGACTGGACACCTGGGATCCAAACCAGTTTCAGGGCAGACTGATGCCTCATCTTACAGGCCAGACACCAGACACAGTCAGTAGAACGGAACAGATGAGCCCTTCTACCCTCTACATGGCATCAGGATTGGAGAAAGGCTCATTAACAACTTGCAACATGTAGATGACACAACCTTGCTTGCTGAAAGCAAAAAGGACTTGAAACACTTAACTGATGAAGATTGAAGACTACAGCCTTCTGCATAGAGTACACCTCAACATAAAGAAAGCAAAATCCCCCTCAACTGGACCAATAATTGAATTCATGATAAGTGGAGAAAAGATTGACATTGTCAAGGATCTCATTTTACTTGGATCCACCATCAATGCTCATGGAAGCAGCAGTCAAGAAATAAAAGGACATTTTGCACTAGGCAAATCTGTTGCAAAAGACCTTTTTAAATTGCTTAAAGAGCAAAGATGGCACTTTGAGGGCTGACGTGTGCCTTACCCAAATCAGGGGTCTGAAAAGGTTTCATGAAAACCACTGAGTTTCTGCTCTTTCTTGAGGTGGGAAGAGTCACAAAATCCAGCCCACCAATCCTCTCCATCTCAAGGCTTATTTCCTCCCACCTCCCGCAATAGCGCACGGCGCCCCCTTTGGACAGAGGTGGTGAATAGATGGGGGTGAGCACAAGCGCATGCGTGGAGTGGGAGGGGAGGAGCTCTAGAGGGATTTTTTTTGAGGAGACGGCTGCCTGATTAAATAGTTGGGCGGTGCAGTGGCTGAGGTTGAGAGAGGAGGAGTGGCCCCAGGGCTGCTGCTGTGATAGGAGAGCGACCCGGAGGCGAGGCCTAGACAGAGGCAGCCTCGTGTCTAGTGCTGCGCAGAGCCTAGGTCTCACCGACGACCGAACCATGCTCCGGCTTATTTCCAGGGCTCTGGCTTTCTGTAGAAGGAAGAGCTCCTTGAGGAAGGAGAAAGTGAAGCAGCGGAGGCTTTTGGAAGGTACCCATCGCATCCGCATCCACTGTATCTTCCCCTTCTCTACTTGTAATCCTCCCCGTCTAATCTCACCCTCCTCCTCTCCCCCGCCCCCGCATCCCTGTCAGGGGCTTAGAAGCCCCCGCTCGTACTTCGACCTGAGGGTTCCAAAGAACCGCGCCCTCTTGTGATTAGGTGTTGAGGAGTTGTACCATTTTATGGTAGTGATGGCAGGGCATCCTGGATTCTAGTCTCCGAGAGCTGAACCTGCGTTGGCCTACGCTCCAGACTCTTCAGTCCAAAGTGACCGTGGTGACAGTAAAGAAATCCCTGGGGGACTGTGCCCCACACTAGCATTTACCTATGGATTTTCCTTATGTGTAGATACCAAGCGATCAGTTGTGTATTTCCCCAAGTAGTGAATCTCCTTGATTTGAGGGTTAATTTGATTTTGGTTTTGAAATGGATCTATCTCTTGAAACCGAATGGAGAAGCCGTACAAGAGAGGACTTTAAAAAGTTCGTGGAAAAATGGAATGAAAAGATAATGGCATTTTCCCACGAATATTTTGAAGCCTTGTGTATCCACCTGTTAACCTTGCTCCCTTTATCTTGCTCACCTTTCTGTTCTACAACCGGTCTTAGAGTCTGGCACCCAGTTCGTGCTCACTAGGAACTTGCAGTCGGTGGAATTTTATGAATAGGTGACAAGGCTTTTCCATGTGGTTCTCATTCCTGTTCTGAACTGCAATAATATTTAATGCCTGTTGAGTGCTTTTACGTGTCATTAAAATGCCATTTAACCAAAAGAAAAAAAAAAATCTAGAGTGAAGTAGTAGTATTACCAGTAGTATTGCATTTTACAGGCAAATCAGGAGTGACCGAGGACACATAACTGGTTTGTGACTGATCAGAATTCTCATCCAGGTAGTCAGGCGTAGCATTGCTGTTCCTAACCTCTGTGTGCCTCATCTAGGACGGTCACTGTCTTCAGGTTGCGACTTAGGAAGAAACCCGTAAGTGGAGGCGCCTGTCTTCCTGGTGTTTAAGTTCTAGTTCAAACCCCACCCGAGGAGGCTGAGTCTTAGCACACCTTTGCCTTAGAAGGCTGTTCTCTAGCCTGTATCTGAAATTGCTCACTCTAGAGCCCTGGTGTGGTGACGCGGGCTAAGCACCAGACCTGAAGCTAGGTTTGAACTGCATGGGTGGTAGTTCAAACTCACCAGCCGCTCCTTGGAAACCCTATATAGGGTCGCTATGAGTTGGAACAAGGAGCTCTGGTAGCGTAGTGGTTACGAATTAGGCTACTAATCTCAGATAGGCAGTTCGAAACTACCAGCCGTTCCTCGGGAGAAAGATGAAGCGTCCTTCTCCCGAAAGGATTTATAGCCTTGAAAACCCTGTGCTGAGTCGGAACTGACTCCATGGTACTTAACAATTAACAGCAATGAGTTGGAACTGACTCAACAGTTATGAACAGCAACACCACCAACAATAAGTCTACTAATTAGCCCTACTTTCCCTGGTGGTGCTGTGGATGTAAGTGTTGGGCTGCTAACATCAAGGTTGGCAGTTCAAATCCATTAGTCAAAGATTAGGCTGCCTTCTCCCGTAAAGATTGACAGTCTCAGAAACCCTATTGAGGGTCACTATGAGTTGGAATCATCTCACTGGAATCGACACGATGGCAATGGGTTTGGTTTCCTTACCAAAGATGCCAGGTGATACAATCTTAGACAAGTTTTTGTGTGTTGGAGTGGCAGTTTTTTCCTTGTCATTTCCACTTTCTTCTATTATATGAGTTCAGCTAACTAATCTGATGCCTTTTTAGTTAATTTATTTTTGTTTGTCAGGATTTTCTTGGCTTCTCTTTCTGTGATGTAGTGTAATCAAACCATCTTGGTAATTCTCCCAGGCCTTTTTGGGAGGTGTCTGTGGTGTTGAGGTTCAGAGTGTGGGCTCTGCAGGCAGATGGCCTGGGTTCAGATGGCAAACTATTGTTTACCAGCTGTGCTAGTTCAGAAACCAGATCAAAGAAAAATTCCAGGTGATTCAGTTGTACTTTATGGCTAGACTTAAATCCCAGGTTTCTTTCAGTGCTTTGCCTGGTGAGATGTTTCAAATGTCTAGATGTGGTTGCTGCTGCTGCTGCTACTGTGAATGGTGATAACGAAGAGGTCAAACTCAAATCTGTGTGAGGCAGTCATTCTAAGCTGTTTACATAGTTGTGTCAGCTAATACAACAACAACAACAACAACAATTGTTGTTGTTGTTAGATGCCATTGAGTCGTAGCGACCCTATGCACAACAGAACGAAACGATCCTGGGCCAACCTCACAATTGTTGCCACGCTTGAGCCCATTGATGCTGCCATTTTGCCAATCCATCTTGCTGGGGGTCTTCCTCTTTTTGTCTGACCCTCTACCTTACCAAACATGATATCCTTCTCCAGCTACTGGTCCCTCCGGACAATATGTCCGAAGTATGAGAGATGAAGTTTGGCCGTCCTGGCCTCCAAGGAGCACTCTGACTGCACTTCTTCTAAAACAACCTTATTAGGCAGACATTATTACTGTCCTGGTATTACACATAAAAAGACCATCAGAGAGGTTAAGAAATGTGCATGTGCTCGGATTACACAGAGGGTAAGTAGAGGAGCTGTGGTTCAAACCTAGGTCTTCTGGTTCTAGACTCAATGTCTTTAACCACTTCGCTCCATTGCCTGTGGCATGTAGTGTTCTATACAGAGAAAATGAGAAACTGGATTTCTGTTTTGAGATTAATTAATATACTATTTTCGTTACCCATTTGATAGGTGACTGCAAGTTGAAAACTATGCAGGGAGTTGTGACCAGGGTCCATGATAACTATGGCTTGATTAATGAGTTGATCTCCTTCACTAACGATGTCGTGACTGGCGGTGTGCTTCTGAAAGTTGGGCAGAAAGTGACCGCACTTGTGAGAGAAGATGAAACATCTCATGGATTGAAAGCAATCAAAGTAAGATCTGCAATAGTTTGGGGACAATCTTGATTCAGTTTTATTCAACCTCTCTGATGTGAGCTGGTAGAGTGGATAGGCAATGGAGTATGAAGTTCCATTTGCTTGATTGTGTGGAACTTTATTCTTATCTTTGTCGTAGTTCCTGTTCATAAAAGTATACATTTGTTATCTATTCTTCAGTGGTTCAAAAATCTGATTGTTGTTAAGTGCTGTCGATTCTATTCTGACCCATTGTTGTTATTGTTAAGTGCCATTGAGTCTGTTTCAACCCATAGCAACACTGTATAGGGTTTCTGAGAAGCAGCTGGTGAGCTTGAACCGCAGACCTTGCAGTTCAAAGGACTTTGCAGTCTGGCACAGCAGTGGTAATTATTGGCCTCTATGAGCCCTGGTCGTGTAGTGGTTATATGTTGGACTGCTAACTGAAAGGTCAGCAGTTCAAATCTAACATCTGCTCCTTGGGAGAAAGATGAGACTTTTTACTCCAATAAAGATTTACAACTTCTGAAACCCTATCCGGGGTCGCTGTGAGTCAGAACCAACTGGAGAACACACAACCACACTACTTCCCTGCAGTCCCCACCACCTTTTTTGTTTTAGCCTGAATAACAGATTTTCTGTACTAAGTATTTATAGAAGTGGAATTGCTAGGACAGTTTCAAAAACAGTTTTATTAAAGTATAATTTTCATACCTTACTGTTTTAAGAGTACCTTTGGATGACATATTTAGTACATTTACCCAGTTGGGCAACGGGCTGTGCGGGGCCCCTCAGTCTAGGTTTTTACCATTTTAACGGGAGTCATCATCTGAGCCTCCAGCTCCATTGTACTGATTTACAGTCTCCCAGCAGGGAGGGAGGGAGAAGGCATGCTTATCAGCCTCCACAAGAATAGAGATACTCTCTGTCTCAAATCTTGGCCAATCTGAGAAGTGAAAAACCCTCCCATCATTTTATTTTGCATTTCTTTAAGTTTTAGTGGGTGTAACTTTTGTTTTCTTAGAGTTATTTACATATTAGACACATTAAAGGGATTTGCATATTAAGAAAATTAGAGCATTGTTGGGGAAATTATCACATGAATGTTTGGCAAATGTATTTCCTCTATGACTTGTCCTTTGACCTTGTTTTTTTATGGAGTTTAATTTTTATGTGCTGTAATGTAGCTTGTCCACGTATCTTTTGGGTTTATAAGAATCTTTTTATTCTACTTCAAAGGTCACACAAATATTCCTTTCGGTTTTCCTGTAAAACTGATTTATGGACATCTTACTGGAGTCCTGGTGTGGGTTAATGCCTTGGACTGCAAAGACTGCAAGGTCAGCAGTTCAAGCTCACCAGCCGCTCCTCAGAAACCCTATACAGGGTCGTGATGGGTCAGAACTGACTCCATGGCACTTAACAACAACAACTGGAGTCCTGGTGTGACCCTGTAGGATAAGCACTAGAACGCAAGGTCAGTTTGGTGGTTCAATCCACCAGCCACTCCTTGAAAACCTTATACAGAGTCACTATGAGTCAGAACTGACTCCACAGCCCTTAACACCAATAACAAGCTAACCATGAGGTTGGTTCAGACTCACCAGATGTTCTGTTTTTAGCTCTTCTCCTGGGTACCTTAATGTGTATAATAAGCTTCTAACTTTTCTGGACTTAACAATATTGGCCAGTATTTGTTGATTTAGCTTCATGGAAGATGTGGGATTTGGCTTAATTCTGTCATTCACTCCTTTTTCGCTTTTTATCAATATTATGTTGTTTATGCAAGGAGCTCTGGTAGCGTAGTGGTTACGAATCGGGCTGCAAACCTTAAGGTCAGCGGTTCGAAACTACCAGCCACTCTGCGGGAGAAAGATGAGGCTTTCTACTCCCGTAAAGATTTACACCCTCGGAAACCCTGTACAGGGTTGCTATGGGTCGGAACCGACTCGACGGCACTTAACAACAACAACAACATGTAGTTTATGCAAACACATCCACAAACACATTCTTTCTTGTTCTTATATGTTATCTTTGAAGCTTCCAAATCAACAAAAGACAGTTCATTATTTGATATGTATAATAAGAAATTACATGATTGCAGAATTTTCAAAGGAGATTTATTGTTAGGTGCCATCTAGTCTGTACCAACTCAGACTCATAGTGATCTTAATGCACAACAAAACAAAACACTGCTTGATCCTATGCCATCCTAAACTGTTGTTTATGCTTGAATCCATTGCTGCTGCCACTGTGCCAATCCATCTCCTAGGAGATCTTCCGCTTGCTCTCTGAACCTCCACTTTACCAAGCATGATGTCCTTCTCCAGGGACATCATGATAACATGTCTGAAGTATGGGAGACAAAGTCTCACTATCCTGGCTTCTAAGGAGCATTACATTATGTCTCTTTAACACTGGAGTACTGGTGTGGCACTGTAGGAAAAGCACTGGACTGCTAATTCAAAATTTGGCAGTTTAAACCTACCAGCCATTACTCGGAAACCCTATACAGGGTCTCTGAGTCATAACTGACTTGATGACACCTAACAACAATTCAACACTTCGGTGCCTTGTTGATGCAGTGGTTCAGGCGGTGGGCTACTAACCTCAGGGTCAACAGTTCAAACCCACCAGCCTCTCCGTAGGAGAAAGATGAAGCTATCTGTCCACATAACAGTTTATAGTCTCGAAACCCCTGTCATCTCGGAAATGTTTAAATGTGAAAAAAAGGGCATCTTGAAATACAAGACTAGTTATAACCCTTATCTGGCTCTTGTTTTATTGGCATGCATGTTATTGACAGTTGCTTTTGAAATATTTGTGCTACTTATGGTAAAGAAGTACTCCTCTATATTAAATTTCTAGGTTTTAAAAAAATCAAGGATGAAGAATTTTTCAAATGTTGTTCATTACTCTTAAAATCTCCGTACAGTTTTTATCCCTTTGAGCTAATATCCAATTCTTAGTATATAATATTCCCACATAATTAACATGTACGTGCGTTTAATGTGCATAGCACACACAGAAAACTCATGTGAGAGGGTGTTGCATGTTTGAAAAAACCAGTAACTGTATAACGTGCACATTGTGTGGGTAGAAATACAATAATTTATTGAAAACCATGAACCTTTTCCCTAATTCAAAGTCATTCTAAGTTTATAGGAATAATCCCCCTTGGGTTTTGGTTATGATGCATAATTCTTATAATATACTCTAGGTGTCTTAGTTTACTTTTTACTTAAAGTTTTTACATTTTCATATATGGATTAATCTGTAGTTGCCTCTTTCTGTGTTGGTTTTATTAGATTTTGGAATCACGGTTGTACTGGATTTATTTGTTTTAAATTGGAAACTCTCATTCAGTTTAATATTTCCATACAATTTACCATCGGGAGTGTATATATTCCATGAAGTCTGTAAAGAGGTCATCTGTAAGATTGTATTGTCTGTATATCTTTGATTGGTAATGAACCTTCCTCCAATCCTGATGCCATGTGTTCTTTACAGCAACCCTGTCAAAGGTTTCTGAGGCTGTAAATCGATATAGGAGCAGAAAGCCTCCTCTTTCTCCTTTGGAGTCTCTGGTGGGTTTGAACTGTCAACTTTGAGATTAGTAGTCCAGTGCTTATCCTACAGCCCTGCCAGGGCTCCTTTCTTTTGTAAAGTGACCTCTTAATCCCTGCCTGGTCTTCCACAAGTGAGAAGAAAAGGCTTTGAAAACAGGAAAGTTCTCTGGGTGAGATCTGAAGCACCATGCCATCCCTTTACCTGGGGACCTGGGGGAGGTGGGGGACAGGAAGTAAGTGCAGCTGGGAGGGTCCTCTGAGGGTGCAGATGGAGTCTGGTCTTTCCTTCTTCCCTTTGTAGGCAGGCATCTTGGAGGAATTGTCTGTCTCCACTGCCTTCCTGTCTGGTCAGGTGTCATTTTCACTGAAACCTGACTTCCTGTTCACCTATCTACTGTGAACCCTGAACTATCCTTGGCAACTTGTTGTTGGTTTTTTCTCCCAACCTGTCTACTGACCCGTCCTAACCCCATTCCCATTTTTTTTTATTATTGTGAACTGAGTGGCAGTTTACATGGGAGAACATCGGGTATACACCATCATTTCATTGTAAGGATTACAATCTCCAATGTACAGCATCATTCAACAGTATTTGCTTCCATTCCCTCCGTTTTTTGTTTGTTTGTTTGTTTTTTTGGGGGGAGCGGGTGCGTGTACACAAAGACATTCAGGAATATATAATCTAAACAACCAAAGGGCACATTCTGCAAACCTGCCTCCTGGCCACCAACACTCAGTCCCTCTCTTTCCATGAGTCCGGAGTCCTCAGCTGCTCCCTCTCTCCCTGTCCTCATCTCTGCCTCCATCTCTGGTGTCACTGCTTCTCTGGATAGGGTCCCACATTCCGCTTGTGCTCTTTTCCCAACCCCATTCCCATTTGCCAAGTAAAATCCTTTTTTTCTTTCATTGTTGTTGTTAAGTGTCAACTCATAGCTACCCTGTATAGTTTCCAAGGAGCGACTGGTGAGTTTGAACCATCGACCTTGTGGTTCAAACTGACCTTTGTGGTCCAGTGCTTCATCTCACAGTGTCACAGCTCAGGTCAAATCCTATTTCCTCCACAAAAATGCCATGTGTTCTCCCAGTCTGAACTTCTCTCCCTCCTGGGAATTCTCAGAAGCCATTTTTAAAAACTTGTTTCATATCTCTTCTCACAAATTGCTTTGAATGAGTTAAGTTTCTCTTGTATCCCACTTGGCTGTGAATCCTGGACAACAGGAAGTGTGTATGTGCGTTATCTTGGAATTGATACATTTAACTTGGTGGAGGCACAAATAATGTTTTTAGGTGCATTTCAAAAAGATACGAAGTTCAGGCACTGTTCTTACCACCATCTCATGTCTGCGATGGATTTGTCAGTTGAAGTATATTCACAGCCATTTGTTAGAGTCGTATAAACGTATTCTTGGACATCAGTGATAAGCTTATGTTTCCTATTTAAAATTTTTTGATGTGTTCAAATAACATTTTTATTTAAAAACAAAAAAAAAAAACATTTTTGTTTCTTTAATCTTAACAGGTGGATATTCTCTCTGATAATTGTGATGATCAGGAACCAGCAGACTCAGGTCCCAGAATTTTATTTGGTTGTGTTGCCTCTACCATGGAAAATGATGGCTTAGTTAATCATACAACTTACTTCTCCCTGGATGTTGTTTGTAAAGGTACAATTTAATTTTTTTAAATTCAAATTAGGCATTACCCTGCCAATTAAAAAAAATTTTAGATGGGATTTTAAGATGATTGTGGATATCACTTGAAGGGTCAGATTTAGAATACACTTAGCTTGTAGAGAGGATTTTAGTAATAGACCAGCTCCCATGGGCTTGGCTCCTATCAGTGACTCTTTTGTATTTTAGGTAGACCTTTGGAGTTGCAAGTAATGTGCAGCATCGAAACAGACATGTAATGTTCTTAAACTCTGTGCTGTCATTTGTTGCATGATCATTTATTGAACGAAGTAATTAATATCTGTGTGATTTTTCTGCTCATATAGGTTTTGAATTTCTAATCAAATATTTTATGTAGTTATCACTGTTATTAAGTGCCGTAGAGTCAGTTCTGACTAATAGCAACCCAGTGTATGTTTTTCAAGGAGTGGCTGGTGAGTTTGAACTGTTGATCTTGTGGTTCAAACTGACCTCATGGTCCAGTGCTTATTCTACAGCGCCACACTGGGAGTCCAGAGGTTTGTAGGGACACTATTAATTTAAAATGCTTAAAAATATTTTGGAGATTGCCTTGTAACTTTCTGTGTGTGTGTGTGTTTGTTTGTATCCATTGTTAAATTCCATTTTTTTTCTCTGGTGGCATGTTGTTGTTGTTGTTAAGTGCCGTTGGGTCGATTCCGACCCATAGCGACCCTGTGCAGGCTTTCCGAGGGTGTAAATATTTACGGGAGTAGAAAGCCTCATCTTTCTCCTGTGGAGCGGCTGGTAGCTTCGAACCGCTGACCTTAAGGTTCGCAGCCCGATTCGTAACCATTACGCTACCAGAGCTCTGGTGGCATAGTGGTTACGAATCGAGCTGTGAACTGCAAGGTCAGCAGTTTGAAACTACCAGCCGCTCCACGGGAGAAAGATGAGGCTTTCTACTCCCGTAAAGATTTCCAGCCTCAGAAACCCTGTACAGGGTCGCTGTGAGTTGGAACCGACACTTAACAACAACAACAAGAGCAAATAATATGTTCATTTGTTTATGCAGCTATTTATCGAGTACCTGCTATGCTCAAAATAAAGTACTAGATATTTTGTGAAGCCAAAATAAATAAGACTTTGTTAAGTCCTGCCTGTAAGGAACTCAGAAGTCGTAGTGGCACAGTGGGTTATGTGCTGGGCTGCTAACTGAAAGGTCTGCTATTTGAACCAACCAGCTGCTCTGAAGGAGAAAGATGAAGGCGGTCTACTTCTGTAAAGATATACAACCTCAGAAACCCTATGGAGCAGTTCTACGCTGTCCTGTAGACTGCTATGAGTCGGAATTGACTCGCTGGCAGTATCCTTTTGTTGGTTTCATTAGGAATTCACCTCCTAGTTGGGAGACACAGACACGTATGAGTGCATTAAAATCATGTGATGAGGACTGGCATTAGTGAAAGGAGCAGAAGGAATGATTGACTGCTGTGTTATCCCAAAATCTTGGATCTGATGCCCTGGGGCCATTGAGTTCAATCACTAACTAAATCCAAGTGAAGCAGGGAATGGAAAAGCCTTTATTATGATTATTAGGCTATTGACTAGAGGAACCACACACACACACACACACACACACACACACCAAGCAGGCTGGTTTAATTGGTGTTCAATCAGCTTTTGGTTACAAGTGATATTTACACTAGGTCTTTAACAAGATTAATCAGTATTACATGCAGGTATCTCTGATTGCTATAATCCTGATATTCACAGGCAATCACAGGATGGTCAGATGCCCCAGTAAACATCTCAGAAGGGAGGACATGATGAACTCTCCTGGCACATGCTCATCCAGATGGTCAGTCACTCCTTATCAGAAGGTCTACAAACAGGAACCAGGCTCCAAGCAGAGCTAGGCAATCATTAACATTCCAAACTAAATTAGCTCTAACATATATCTAGGGAACAAGGACAGGTTGAGGGGGGAATATAAGATACTTTCAGGGAGTGCTCAATTATACTGACTCTTAGCTAAGCAAAATAGTTATGTTCTCAAAATGGCTCCACTCAGATGCATGTTGGCAAGATGGCTCCACTCAGTATCTCAAGTGGAATGGGTCCTTTGGGCCTGGGGTTCCCGCACCATGAAGCTCCTAGATCCAGATAAAGAGTCTACAGATGCTGAAAGGAGACAAGGACCTTTTCCCAGACTGACAGAAAGAGAAGGCCTCCCTGTGGTGCCTTGGATTTACTTGCTATGACTTTTCTACCCAAGGTCTTCTTTAATTCCCACTAAGTGATTGGCACATAACAACAACAACAACAAGAAGTGATTGGGTGATGTTGTTAAGTGCTGTCGAGTCAGCTCCAACTCATAATGACCCTCTACAGAGTTTCCAAGGAGTGGCTGGTGGGTTTGAATCACCAACTTGTTGGTTGTTATTCTGCAGCACCACAGCAAGACTCCGAGTTGTTGGGTGGGAGCATGTAAAGAAGGTATACATACGGGACTGTAAGGCTGGGATTGGTTAGTTTTGCCCTCCAGCTAGGTTTAAAAGGCGCCATCTCAGAAGCAGACTGAAGATCCCCAGGACTACCAAGGAGGAAAAGCATGAATGGAGCCAGAGGAGATCCCTACCTAGAAGAGCAAGAATAGCAGACTTCCAAGGAGCAACTGATGGACTTGAACAGCTGACCTTGTGGTTCCCAGTACAGTGCCAATCCTACAGTGCCACACCAGGAGTCCATATTTACTCTTAGTTAAGCGAAATGGTTATGTTCTCAAAAATGGCGGCATGCATCTCATGTATATGTTGACAAGATGGCTGCACTCCCCTTCTCAACTACATGGATAATTGGGGATTGGGGAAGGTTGCTTGGATAATAAGAACCCTGGTGGCACTGTAGGGTAGTCACTGGACTGCTAACTGCAAAGCTTGCAGTTGAAACCCACCAGTAGCCCTGTGGGAGAAAGTTGAGGCTTTCTGCTCCCATAAAGATTTACAGTCTTGGAAACCCTATACAGGGTCACGATGAGTTGGAATCAACTGGATGACAGTGATTTGTCTTTGTTTTTGTTTTGGCCTGGATATAGTGGTCTCCAAGCAGGACTCCTTTCCTGTTCCATTTTAACCCCCTGCCAGGCTGGAGTTTACAAAATGAATAGAAGTAAAAATGTTACTTCTTTGCAAAGAGCCCTGTCAGCTGCTGGATAGAAAGGTGAAGTTAGCTCATCTCCACCAAGGAGCTTGCTGTTGTACTTTTCTTGGTGTGAAAGGCAGGGATTAACCTTTGTTGCTAACGCTGGGTGTCTCCTAGAATGAAATTCTGGTGGCCAGCTAGGATTTTAAGGCACATTTAGGCAGAAATCCCCAGTTCTGTGAGAAAAGTCCCCTGTCATTGCCCAGCTCCAAAAACAATTACTCAATCCTTATGAGCACACCAGTGGAAGCCTTCCATAGGAGACTTCCTATCCAGGTTGGAAAGACATGAACCTGTTGGTAATACACAACAAAACATATGCCAGTACAACAATTTCTACACTTAAAATCCTGTGACACTGATTATATCCTTCAAGTTGTGCTATATTTCCTACAGTCCCACCACCAGTAACATAGACTCAATGCCCTCTAAGCAAACACCCCTTCCCTTTCATTCCTATTTCCCCACCCCTGTTATTGTTTTTAAGTGCTGGTTGGTCAGTTCTGACTCATATAGGAAACGTTATATAGGATTTCCAAGGAGCCGCTGGTGGGTTTAAATTGCCAACTTGTAGTTCAAAGTTCAGTGCTGATCCTCCAGTGCCACACCAGGAGTGTTGTTAAGTGTCTATTCATAGCGACCCTGTATAGGGTCTCCAAGGAGCTGGGGTTCAAGCCTTCCTTGTAGTCCAGAGCATTAACCCATAGCACCACACCAGGACTCCACTGGGAGTTCTAGGAGAAAACAATTCCTAAGTATTTTTTGTTTGTTTTGCTGGTTGTCTGAAATCCGCCCCACTAGAATGCAAATGTATGACTAGAGTACCTGAGACAATGTGAAGTACTCAAATATCTGTTGAATAAACATCAACAAAGAAACAGCATATATGGGGGGGGGGGTGTAAAGTTATATTTCCTTCTTTTGGATTCTTTCTCCCTCCCTCCCCAATGGGATTTTTTTTTTTTTTTTTTTGCTATTTTTACTGGGTTTTAGAACCAGGTCAACAGCAGCTATCCTGACAATTCTAGGTGGAACTGATGGGGAGGAAGCTCAGTACTTTTTTATCTACCTTCTCAGAAATGTACCTACTTCCATATCTACCTTCTCAGAAATATACCTACTTCCATATTCTGACTCATATATACAGAAAACCTGTATAGGGTTTCTGAGACTGTAAATCTTTACAGAAGCAGAAAGCTTTATCTTTCTCCTGTGGAGAGGCTGGTGGATTTGAACTGCTGACATTGTGGTTCACAGCCCAATGTGTAACTCACTATGTCACCTGTGATAGACTCCTTCAATATTGCAAGTTAGGGCTTGATTTTTTTTTTTCTTCAATTCTTTCAGCTTGAAAAGTGTCAAGCATTTTCTTCCCTTTGGTTTCTAACTCCAAGTTCAGCTTGAGAAATGCTAAGCACATTCTTCCCGTTTGGTTTTCTAACACCAGGTCTTTGCACATTTCATTATAGTACTTTATCTTCTTAAGCTGCTCTTTGAAAATTTCTGTTCAGTTCTTTAATTTCATCATTTCTTCTGTTCGCTCTAGCTACTCATATGTTCAAGAGCCAGTTTCAGAGTCTCTTCAGACATCCATTTTGGTCTTTTCTTTCTTTCCTGTCTTCAGTGACCTTTTGCTTTCTTCATGTATGATGTTCTTGATGCCATCTCACAACTTGTCTGGTCTTTGGTCATTAGTGTGGCAAATCTATTTTAAATGGTCTCTAAATTCAGGTGGGATATGCTCAAGGTTGTATTTTGGCTCTCATGAATTTGATTTAATTTTTTTCTGGCTCAACTTGAACTTCAGTATGAACAATTATATGGTCTGTTCCACAGTAGGTCCCTTAAATTCAGTGTTTTTCTTCTAAGTTTCTTTGACTTTTGATAAATGCATGTACCTATGTAACCTAAGGAGTCCTGGTGTAGTGCTGTGGGCTGATGCATCAGACTTGAACTGCAAGGTCAGTGGTTCAAGCTCACGAGTGGTTTCTTGGAAACCCTATACAGGGTTGCTATGGGCCAGAATTGACTCTATGGCACTTAACAACACGTAACCTAAACATTACCCTCATGCCTAGTCAATCCCTACTTCCTCCACTCCCAGGAAAACAGCGTTCTGATTTTTATTTCCTGTTGTAGAGTTGATTTACCTGTTCTAGAATTTTCTATAGTGGAATCAGATGTATGTACTCTTTTGTCTAAGACCTTTTTCACTCAGAAGAATGTTTTCGATTTATCCATGGCGTCCATTTTACAAATATCAGTTCTGTCCATTTTACAATATCAGTTTCTCAATTCTCCTCTTGAAGACCACCTTAGCTGTTGCTGGCTACTTGGCTTTTATCAATAAGAATTTAGAGAACATTGTTGTACAAGTAAGTCTTGTGGGCCTTTGATTTTGTTATAGCTAAGGAGCTCTGGTAGCGTAGTGGTTACGAATCGGGTTGTGAACCGCAAGGTCAGCAGTTCGAAAGTACCAGCTGAGGCATTCTGCTCCCGTAAAGATTTAAAGCCTCGGAAACCCTGTACAGGGTTGCTATGAGTCGGAACCGACTCCACGGCACACAACAACAACAAATGCCTATGACTCAGACTGAAACTGCTGAGTCATAGTTTGTTGTTAGGTGCCTTCCATAGCGACCCTGTTTTCTGGGAGTGGCTGTTGAGTTTGAACTGCAACCTTACAAACAGTTCAAACTAACTTTGCAATCCAGCGCATTAACCCACAGCACCACACCAGGACTAAGGAACTATACAAATCTATATATTCCCAGCAGGAGTGTTTGAGAGTTCCAGTTGCTCCAAATCGTACCTGGTACCTTTACATTCTGTGAATTACTTTTATTGTGGAAATCTTTAACTATTTACCAGCCTTAAAATGTAAGATATGGGAGCTTGGTTTCATTCTTATTGCAGCAGTATTTTCTACTGCTGAGTCCTGGTGTGGCGCTGTGGGTTAATGCGCCAGACTGCAAAGCTGTTTGAACTGCAAGGTAGGCAGTTAAAGCTCACCAACTGCTCCTCAGAAACCCTGTACAGGGTCACTATGGGTTGGTACCGACTCGATGGGACTTAACAACAACAACATGGAATCCTGGTGTGGCGCTGTGGGTTAATGCGCCGGACTGCAAATACAGTTTGAACCACAAGGTCGGCTGTTCAAGCTCATTAGCCGCTCCTGGAAACCCTATGCAGGGTTGCTATGGGTCGGAAATGACTCCACAGCACTTAACAACAACAACTTGGCCATCAAGTCAATTTCAATTCATAGTGACCCTGTAGAGGGTTTCTGACTCTATAAATCTTTAGGGGAGCAGAACGCCTCCTCTTTCTGCTGTGGAGCAGATGGTAGGTTTGAACTGCCCACCTTGTGGTTAGCAGTCTAGTGCTTATCAATGTCTAAAGGAATATAGACTTTGAGACAGGAAAATTTATAGGGCACCTGTATAAAAATGTGCAGAAAGTACCTTCAAGCTCAGAGTCCCTTGTAAAATTGACGTGACCGATGCAAAAAAGTAAGAATTACAATTCAGTTTTCCTCTGCGGCTGTTTTAGGTTACGAGCCTTATGAGGGTGACTGGATAGAAGCTGCATTTTCCTTGGAGCCAGGCACCTGGAGCCAGAAGGCCATCTCCGTAAAGCCCCTGAGACATAAGCATGTGAATGAGGTAGAGTTTTGCATGTCGCTCTTGTCCTTTGTTTCTGCTAATCCTTCCATTAATGGTCCTTTCTGCTGCTCAGGATTCTAGTGGGTGTGTTGGAGTCCTAAAAGAGTACAAGACAATAAATACAGTCTCTGCCAAAGAAGAGCCTATTTTCTTGTTGAAAAAGCAATTGGAGAACAACATGGGCTATAGTAAAGATATCAGTTACATAGTTTATCTGGGATCGATTAAGTTCTGAGAACCACAAGAACAGAAGAAATTTGTCTGTTGGATGATCATTGGGAAAGAATGAACAAAGTAGTTCATGGACTTGGACTTACATGTACAAACTGGGTTATGATTTGAGTAGTGGGGACTGTAAAGGAGCTGGAAATTCTGTTTGCACAAAGGTGGAGCTGGAGGATTGAGTCCGGAATGTGACAGAGGAAAGGGGTGGGGGGGAGGCTAAGCATCAGTTTACCAACACAGTCTTTCCTTTCATTCTCTCAGTTAGAATCAAAGAGATTAATAAACGTTTTGTGTAATATTGTAATTTTTAGGGCAGCGTATCTCATCTGATATCTGTCCCCAGAGATTCCGATTTAATTGGTCTGAGCATGTGTATTATTACAATAATACTTATATTTCAGGAGTCCTGGGGTGGCTCTGTAGTATAAGCATTGGACTAACTGTAAGGTTGGCAGTTCAAACCCACCAACTACTGCTTGGAAACCCTATGAGTTGGAACTGACGTGATAGGGCACTTCACAAAAACAACCACCCACGTTTTAAAAGTGCCAAGCAGATTGTTGATGTTAAGTGCCGTCGAGTTGATTCCGACCCATAGCGGCCCTGTATAGCGTTTCTGAGGAGCAGCTGGCGAGCTTGAACCACCGACCTTGCAGTTCAAATGGCTTTGCAATCTGGTGCATTAACCCACAGCGCCACACCAATAGGAGTCACCTATTTGTTACCATCTACAGTGGAGTCCTAGTGTGGTGCTGTGGGACAAAGCACTGAACCACAAGGTTGGTGGTTCAAACTCACCAGCCACTCCTTAGAAACCCTATATAGGGTCGCTATGAGTCGGAACCGACTTGACAGCACTTAACAACAGTATAAAGCCAGAGAGACAGTGTATGTTTTTAAACAAACATTTTCATGTGTTGTATCCACAGGTCTGCATTACTAGCTTCTGTGGAAGAAGTGGAGTGATTGATGATAATATCTTTTTCACTTTGGATTCTCTGAAACTTCCTGATGGATACGTACCTCAAGTGTCCGACATCGTCAATGCGGTTGTAGTAGAACGAGCAAACTCGGTCTATGTTTGGAGAGCGCTGTCTATGACCCCAGTGAACCGGAAATGGTTATCATAAGAAAGAAAAGATGTTTATTCCTTCAGCAACTTTCATTCTGTGGGCAGTAGAGGGTCTGGTTTTAATGAGTCTAGGAAATAAAAAAAGAGTAATAAACACCAACACTTAGTTTAAATGCAACTATTCAAATCCAAAACGAGTTGACTAAATGCAAAGTATCTTTTGGGAAATGTTCAACAGTTTTCATGACTGATTAGAGATTGTTGTCTCAATACTTTGTAATTATTTTATAGTCATGCTTTTCTGTCTTTTGTAGATCTTTTCATTAAAAAATTGAATCTACATTTTTCTCCTTTAACCTGTTGATTTTTATTAGAACCTATGGTGTAACTTAGGTTTTCGATTTTGTGTTTTACAATCTGAGTTTTCTTTATAGGTCCAGTGTGACCTCCCAACCATCGAAGTGGTTGGTTTCCCCACTTCATGGGTCGGTTGTTGTTGTTGTTGAGTGCCATCGAGTTGATTCCGACCCATAGCGACCCTGTATAGGGTTTCCAAGGAGCAGCTGGTAAGCTTGAACCGCCTACCTTGCAGTTCAGCCTGCTTTGCAGTCTGGTGCATTAACCCACAGCGCCACTAGTTCGTGGGTCGGTAGATGAACACAATATCCTATATATTTTAGGTATTCACTCCTTGGTTTACTTCACAAATACTGATTGCCTTTTATATGCCAGCAGTTGTTGTAGGCACTGAACTTACATCCTTGATCAAAAAGACAAAATTACTTGCCCTAATAGAGCCTGTAGCGTAGTGGTTCCGAATCAGGCTGCTAATCTCAAGGTCAGTAGTTCGAAACTACCAGCAGTTCCTCAGGAGACAGATGAGGCTTTCTGCTCCTGTGAAGATTTACCACCTTGGAAACCCTATGCAGGGTGGCTATGAGTCGGAACTGACTCCACTGCACACCATCACCTATAGAGCTTGTATTGTGTTAATCCTGACTATGACTTCTTGCTTCTGAAGTAGTAACTACTAAGATAGAAAGGGACCTCAGTGGGTGCTGTTATGGATCCAAGGCCCTGTGAACGTAGTCCTTTAAGTCAGCACCACCTCCCTGTGGGAATTGCAGCATTGTCTGCTGTTGGACTTGAAAGATGCCTCCCCCACTTAATTCTCCAATTTGGTTGATGTGAAAGAGGGTTCTTTGAGAATAACTGTGGGTTATTGTAAACGTAATATCAGAGTTCAACCAGAATACACCTTAGAAGCCAGGATGGCAAGACTTCGTACAGACTTGGGACATGTTATCAGGAGGGACCAGACCCTGGAGAAGGACATCATATTTTAGTAGATTGTCAATAAAAAAGCGGAAGGCCCTCACGAGGTGGGTTAACACAGTGACTACAACAATGGGGCCAAACAGGAATGACTGCAAAGATGACATAGGACTAGGCAATGTTTCCTTCACTTGTTCATGGGGTGGCTATGGCTTGGAACCGACTCAGTGGTACCTCATAACAGCAGAGATCTGGTGGCGATTTTAATCACGCCTGTTATTTCATATATATCTCCCTTGGAGCATTTGGTGGACAGCCATTGTGTTCGTATTTTTTCCTCTAGCCTTTTCAATAGTAAATCCCAGAATCCGTTTGCTTTCAAAATGCAGACTCAGCAACAGTATGCTTTGAACATTTTGCTTGAAGGGTGTCACTCTTTGCAAGGTCCTTGGCCATCTCACCCTCCTCTGCATCATACAGGATTCCCTAAAGAGATGCCATCACAGACCAGGACTAGGGGAGCCAGCTGAGTTGTTGTCAGGTGCCATCGAGTCGGAACCGACTCATAGAGACCCCATGCACAGCAGAACGAAATAATGTCCGATCCTGGACCAACCTCACTACTGCTGCCACACTTGAGTCCATCAATGATGCAACCTGGCCAATCCATCTCGTTGGGGGGTCTTCCTCTTTTTCTCTGACCCTCCATCTTACCCAGCCGGCTGAGTTAGAAGCAGTAGAGCTTCCAGACTGGTGTGTTATGGACTGGCTGCAGATGTGCTGCTGAGATAAAGCAGTGAAGAAATGAAACAAGACAATGATCTTGAATAGGAGTTGGCAAATAGTACAACTCTTGGCTCCAATCTGAACTGCTACCCATTTTCTGTAAATAACTTTGTTGTTGTTGTTATGTGCCATGGAGTCGGTTCCAACTCATAACGACCCTGTACAGGGTTTCCGAGGCTGGAAATCTTTACAGGAGCAGAAAGCTTCATCTGTCTCCTGCGGAACAGCTGGTAGTTTCAAACTGCTGACTTTGAGGTTCACAGCCCGATTCGTAACCACTACGCTACCAGAGCTCTTTGTAAATAACTTTATTGTACTCCAATTCACATAACATGCAATTTGTTCATTTAATGTATACTGTTCAATATTTTTTTTTTTTTAGTATATTCTCAGGGTTTTCCAACCTTTAGCATAATCTGAATTTTAGAACATTTTCATTTCCCTTGAAAATCAGATTCTATGTTTGGCTTTTTGGTAAAGTCACAAGCACATTGATTACTTTTCCTGTATTTTAAGAGTTTTGAAGACCTTCAAATGTTGAGACTCTCAGTCACACAGTCCTTGTGTGGTGCTGTGGGAGCAGCATGAGACTGCTAACCTCAAGGTCACCAGTTCAAGCCCACCAGTCGCTCCTTGGAAACGTTACACAGGGTCGCTATGAGTCGGAATGACTTGGCAGCACCTAACAACACTATGGCATCACAAAACTTGTGATCTGAATGTCCCAGTCCATTCCCCATTCATCTTTGCTACCTACATTTCCTAAATGTGTCTCGAATTGCCTACTGCATTCTTTCTTGAACTCAAATTCAACTGTCCTAAAATAATTTTTCACCTTTCTCTGACACCATATTTTGGACTCACTATATTCCACATCCTAGTGACTAAAACTACGAAACTCTGTCTAAAGGACTGTTTTTATGATGTGCTTCATGCTTTATCCAGGGTAATGCTATTCACTTTTCTAGAGTCTCATCTCTCCTTATTTTTGAGTAACTTGTTGGTTTTATTAAAAACAATTTTATTGCAGCTTAGGTGAAAGTTTACAGAGCAAATGTTTCCATTCAATAATTGATGCACGTTTTGTTTTATACCATTAATTGCAGTTCCCTCAAGATATCAACACTCTTCCTGCTTGCTTCATTGGGTTCCCCATTTCCTGCCCCTTCCTGCCTTCTGACCTTTGTGTTTTGGCAAGTTCAGCCATTTCAGTCTCCTTGGGCTGATTATTTTGAGGAGTATTTTCCTCACAAGTGTGAGTGTTCACATTATTGTCAGGGGTGGATTCAGTTCCAGGTTTAGGGTTTGACCCAAACCATAGTGTTTTCAGTTGCCTTATATGCCTGTGAAAGCTGGACAGTGAATAAAGAAGACCACAAAGAATCAAAACAATTGATTTCTGGTGTTGGTGCAGAATATTCAAAGTACCATGGACTGCCAGAAGAACTAATCAATCTGTGCTGGAAGAAGAGCAGCTGGGAAGCTCATTAGAAGTGATGATGGGCAACATGTCTCTCATACTTTGAACATGTGGTCATGAGGGACCAGTACCTGGAGAAGGACATCATGTTTAGTAAAGTGGAGGGTCAGCCAAAAAGAAGACCCCAACAAGATGGATTGGCATAGTGGCTACTACGGGTTTAAACATAGTAATTCTGAGGATGACTCCGGACTAGGTAGTGTTTCATCCTGTTATGCATAGAATCTCTGAAGGGCACCTGGCAAGGGTCAAAGTCTCAGGGGTTTCAATCAGTCTCTATCAGACCTGTAAGTCTGGCCTTTTTATGGTTTTGAATTTTGTTCTACCTTTTTTTTCCTTTCTGTGCAGGACCTTCTGTGGTTCTTCTCAACAATACCCTGGTCTCAGGGTAGTGGCGGTTGTGGTTCACGTTGTCCATTAGTTCTTTGGACTAACTCTTCCCTTGAGTCTTTGATTTTCTTCATTCTTTCCAGAGGCTGGTCCTAAGTCCCCAACACCAGTGAGTCATTCCCACTAAGAAATTTTTATAACCTTGCCCCCTGTTCGCTGTACTATATACACTGATGTGTCGTATGTATAGAGGAAGACCCCCAGCCAGATGGATTGACACAGTGGTAGCAACAGTTGTGAGGATGGTGCAGGGCAAGGCAGGGTTTTGTTCTCGTGTGCAGAGGGTCACTAGGATTGGAGCCTACTTGACGGCAACTGACAATACACGGATTTATTTACACCAGATGAAAAGTGTTATGTAGCAATATTGTCTGCCATGCAGGAAATGGGGAACTCAGGGGATATATGGTCCTGGGAGTAGTCCCCGTCACTGGTATGAGTATCACACATGCTAACTGAAAAAGTATGATCCTCATACCTGTTCAGTTAGCATGTCTCCACAGTTTGTATCCACTCATAGATTACTGTTCATTATTACTAATATTGCAGAACTCTGTATATAGTAGTATTTACTCTTCTGTACCTCCCAGGGTTTGCCTTTGCCTTAGTCATGTTGTGCTGGTATCTCCTTTATTGTATATCACCTTTCCCTTCAGCCAAGTTCATAACCCACTAACTCACAGTAGTCAAGTCAGTTTCAACTCACAGCGACCTTATAGGACAGAGTAGATTTGTTCCTTAGGGGGGTCCCAAGACTGTAAATCTTTACAGGAACAGACAGCCTCATTGTTTTTCCTTCCTACTCTTTCCACTCCAGACACCCATCAATGAATGTTTCTTTTTGAGTGTAAATCTTGTCTTGATTGTTTACAGTAATAGTTTCTTTCATATAATACTTGTCCTTCTGCAGTTGACTCATCTGGCTCAGCATAATGTCTACCAAGTTTATCTGTTTTAGGAGGTATTCCTTGGATTCTCCATTCTTCTTTAACGTTCTGTAGCGTAGTGGTTACGAATCGGGCTGCGAACCGCAAGGCCAGCAGTTCGAAACTACCAGGTGCTCCGCAGGAGAAAGATGAGGCGTTCTACTTCTGTAAAGATTGACAGCCTCGGAAACCCTGTGCAGGGTCGCTGTGAGTCGGAACCGATGCCATGGCATATCACTACCACCACTAGTATTCCTTGTATGTACTATAGTTTATTTATCTATTAATCTTGTATTGAGCATTTAGGCTGTGTTCATCTTTTTGCTATGGTGAATAGTGCTGTGATGAACATGGGTTTGCAAATATCTGTTTATATCATGGCTCTTATTTCTCTAGATATAGACCTAGAAGTTGGATTGCTAGATCATTATTATTAAGTGCCATCAAGTTGGTTTTGACTCATAGTGCCTCAGTATAGGATTTCCAAGGAGCAGCTAATGGGTTTAAACTGCTGACCTTGAGGTTTGCAGTCCAGTGCTGATCCTATAGCGCCATACCTAGATCAGATGTATTTCAATTTCTAACTTTTTAAGGAAGTGTCATAATGTTTTCCATAGTGGTTATACAGAACGCCTCATCTTACAACCTTGGAAACCCTATACAGGGTCACTATGAGGCGGAACTGATGCCACAACACACAACCACAACCACCACCACCATTGTCTCTGAGGTAGTTCTGGTATGGTGCTGTGGGTTAATGCACTAGATAACAAAGTCGGTTTGAACCCCAAGGTTGGAGACTCAAGCTCACCAGCTGCTTCTCAGAAATGCTATACAGTATTGCGATGGGTCAGAACCAACTCGACAGCACTTAACAATAACAACAACAGTTGTCTCTCAGACATTTTGATGTTGTTATTATATGTTTTGCTGAGTATATGTTGGATTGTTTTGCACTGATGTTTTGTTTTGCTTTTTTTTTTTTTTTTTTTTTTTTTTTTTTTTAATAAAATACTATTTTAGGTGTTATCTATTCTTTAACTTCTTAGAAACAAGGAACGGTCACTGTGAGCCAGAATCAAGTTGGGAGTCATGGGCTTTGGGGGCCTGGGAGGGTGGGGCAGTATGGAGAATCTGGGTGGGTGGGGTGGGCATGCTGGTTTGGTCATTAGTATTACCCCCTGTCTCTGGGTGGGTGGCGCAGGTCTGTTTGCTGGTCATATAGAACAGCCGAGGCTGAGGAGATGTGTCCCCCAGATTTCACTGACTCAGCAGTACAGGAGTCAGAGATTGCACTTGCCTGTTGGGTGGGGCAGTAGGTAGCAAGTGTGGCAAGTGTGGGTGACTAATAAGGACACAATGTTCAACTCCCACCAGATGGGGTAGAAAAAAGAAAAAGGATGAATGAGGGGAAAATGTATAAAAATAAAGTAAGAAGAGCAAAAAAGAAATGTAAATTTAAAAGGAAGGAGGAGCAGACTAAAAGAAAAGGGAAAAAAGCATTTGTAAAAATGTCAGTAGTTGTGCACACCACACCTCTAAGGAGGCGGGCACACGCACCCCATCCACATGAGCATACCCTTGACTGGAAGCAGCAGACATTTACTGTGGGATCCACGTGAGTGTGTGTCCCTAACAGTAGAGGTGACATGTGCTCGGATGCTGTCTGCGTGTGCCCATGACCCTGACTGTGGAGGACACAGGTGTGTGACAAGTTGTCTGTTGACCATGCAGTTGGTGGGTGTCCTATGTCAGATCTGAGGGAGTACACCTCAGCGCACTGAGAGCCTGCTATGGTGGGCTATGGGAGGTGGAGTGATGGAGAAGCAGGTAGGGGAAAGAGGGCATCCCTGGCCATTGGGTTGGTGGTGACCAGAGTGGGGGAGTCGGGAGAAAGGACTTGCTCTCTGTCGCTGGAATGCGTGTGTGTGTGTGTGTGTGTGTGTGTGTGTGTGTGTGTCGGTGGGGGGCGGGGGGGAAGACTTCTGTTTCCATTCACTGGCATGGACCTGGTGTAGTTCTGGATGAGTGTAGCTGATTATCTGGTTTCTGCACCAACTCACACAAGGGTGGGGGTAAGAGTGCCTGAAGTGCGGCATCTCAAGAGGCCAGTTCAAAGGCATTTCTCTCACTGTGGACCCCGGACCCAAACCCAAGACTGCTGTGTTGCTGTATGCCTTTTTACTGCCTCCCTCCCTGCTCTGTGGTTGCTTGTAACTCTGGAGCTCTGCCTGCTTGCTTGCTCTTTCCTGTCTTCCATCTAGCTTGAGTTCTGCTCAGTTTGCTTCACTCCGGATTTGTTTACACCGTTTCTGTGTCCTACTGGGGATTTCATGAAGTTGGCCTCTCCTCACTGTCTTTGTTGCCTTCTATGCTGCGGGTTAATGTGCTGGACTGTAAGGTCGGTTTGAACCACAACGTTGGTGGCTCAAGCTCACCAGCTGCTCCTCAGAAACCCTATACAGGGTCAGTATGAGTCGAAACTGACTTGAAGGCACTTTACAACAACAACAATGTCCTAATATGGCCATGCAGTATTAGGTTTCCTCTCTGTCTTGGTCTTCAATCACTGTTTTTGCTGTTTTGTTTTGTTTTTTTCCCCCATTGGTATGTCATCTAATTCTGTATCCCTTCATTTGATGCTCCGAGTTCCAGGATCATCATCTGTATGTACCTGTTTCATTTGGTTTCTCAGATCTTGGTTGTAGAGGGACTGGGTGGAGTGTGTTGCCAGGATGGCCTCTTGTCTCCCCCTTCAATCTTTATTTACAAGTCCATTGTTATCTACAAAACCCCGATCTATTTCAGGTGAAAGGCAAACACATGTGAAATCAACGATTGACCAAAATATCAGCTAAGAAAGTGCAGTTGACTGAAATTAACAGAAAATGCCATTCAGTGGCTCAAACAAGCAGAAGTTTACTTAAAGAGATTGTGAAACATACTGAGCATTTCTAGTGAAACCTTTTAATCTCTTCTCCTACAGAGGCTGAAGGTTTTTCTCCCCCCTCATCCTTTTAATCTCTCTTTGTTACAGAATGAGTCTCTCATAAGACTCTGAGACATTCTTATCCTGCTCTTCTGGCTTATAACCACCACCCCGCTGGCACCCCAGCATGGTGTCCTATACAGTATGTACCCCTCGGCCCAGTGATTCTTAGACATGCTCTTCTGAGTGTAAAGCATTTGTAGGGACTAAGGGGTTAGGTGTAAGAGTTCTGGTCATGTAGTTGGTTACATGTTGGGCTGCTAATGGCAGGGTCAGCAGTTTGAGTCCACCAAGCCTCCACAAGAAAAAGATGAGGCTCTCTGCTCCCATTAAGATTTACAGCGGGTCAGAACCGACTCCACGGCACACTACACCATCACCACAAGGGGTTATGTGAGCAGATGACTGCAAGGGTCGTCGACATTTGGGATATTGCCATTAACCTTCCTCCATTCCAGTACTGGCTCAGACACTGGAAACCCTTCCCAAGGTTATTATGGAAATCTGGTAATGACGGCCAAGGCTGTCAGCGGGGAAGCACGCTTTGCCTATTTCCCAGCCTCCAGCATGGGAGATACTATGGCTGTGTCAGTACAGACCACAGGCCAAGGCTTGCAGGCAGGAGGCCAGTTTTATGTCATGATGAACCCCCAGGATGTACTGCAGACAGAAACACAGAGGACGATTGCACCCCGGACGCACCCCTGTTCACTGAAAATCAATGGAACCAGAACACCCCGGGATGAGAGAAGGAGAGTTCACTCAGCACAATGAAGTGGAACGGAGGCGGAGGGACAAGATGAATAACTGGATTGTCCAACTTTCAAATATCATTCCAGATTGTAATGCAGACAACAGCAGATATAGTCCAAACTAGGAATCCCTCTGGCCCCAGCTTTCACCAGAAGGCATATGACATCTTTCCAGGATGGGCAAGGCATTCTCCTTTTCATGCTGCATTCAGTTACGTGTTGCAAAGGCTGCCCAAGAGATGGGGGTACACTTCTACCCATCTCCTACTCAGATAGAGTCTCTAACTTGGGTGCTTCCCTTGCAGATTGTCCTTGGATTGTCCTTGCTCCAGCTTATAAGTGTCCCTACTAAAAGTGACAATCTAAGAAGACCCCAGACTGTACTCAACCAAGAACATAGTATCTAAAGTAGGGTACCATTGTCCCTGCCTTTAGTTCTAAAATCTTGGCTTAGATTTTGATCAGAAGGAGAATCCTTCGCCCCTGCAATAACAACCACCGCAAAGTACTGCCCTCAAATTGATTCCAATTCATAGCGATCCTATAGAACAGAGTAAAACTGCCCTGTTGAGGCAAACTCTTATAACTACTATTCACCAAAGAGAGAGGCTAATTGGAAAGCAGATAGCTCCAAAACTCTTCCCAAAGGTAATAACTGCATTTACAACAGCATGTTGTTGTTAAGTACCATCTAGTCCATTCTGACTCATAGCGACCCTGTATAGGGTTTCCAAGGAGCAGCTGGTGAGCTTGAACCAGACTCATCTTTCTCCCACGGAACAGCTGGTAGTTTCAACCTGTTGACCTTGCTGTTCGCAGCGCGATTCGTAACCACTACGCTACCAGGGTTCCTTGTTAGGGTGCCATCAAATTGGTTCTGACTCATAGCGACCCTATTCACAACAGAATGAAACACTGTCCATGGTCCTGTGCTATCCTCACAATTGTTATGCTGGAGCCCATTGCTGCTGTCATTGTGCCAATTCATTTCGTTCTAGTCTTCCTCTTTTTTCCTGACCCAAGCATGATGTCCTTCTCCAGGGACTGGTCCCTCCTGATAATATGTCAGATGTTTGAGAGACAAAGTCTTGCCATCCTCACATCTAAGGAGCATTCTGGCAGCAGTTGTTCCAAGTGCACAGATTTGTACTTTCAATTTTTTCCAACACTCAAATGCATCAATTCTTCTGTTGTCTTCCCTATTCATTGTCCAACTTTCACATCCATAGGAAGTGATTTAAAATACCATGACTTGGGTCAGGCACGCCTTAATCCCCAAACTGATCTCTTGGCTCTTGAACACTTTAAAGAGGTCTTGCTTAATAGGTTACTTGATTTCTTGCGTGCTGCTTCCATGAGTGCTGATTGTGGATCTAAACAAAATGAAGTCTTTGATATCTTCAATCTTTTCTACATTTACCATATTATTTATTGGTCCAATGGTGAAGATCTTTGTTTTCTTTACATTGAGGTGCAACCCATACCAAAGACTGTGATCTTTTTTGGTCTTCATCAGTAAGTATTTTAAGTCTTCTTCACATTCAACAAGCAAGATTGTATCATCTGTATATTACAAGTTGTTGATGAGTCTTCTTCCAATCCTGATGCCACATTCTTCATATAATCCAGTTTCTCAGATTATTTACTCAGTATTACACATTGACTAAGTATGGTGCAAGAATACAACCCTGGCACATACCTTTCCTGATTTTAACCCTTTCAGTGTCCCCTTGTTCTGTTCTAACAACCGCCTCTTGGTCTATGTGCAGGTTCCTCATGAACACAATTAAGTGTTCTGGAATACCCATTCTTCACAATGTTGTCCGCAGTTTGTCATGATAAACATAGTAGAAAACCTTTGCATAGTCAATAAAGTTTACGTAAACATCTTTTGGTATTTTCTGCATTTAACCAAGATCTGTCTGACATCCTCTTCTGAATCCAGCTTGGACCTCTCTGACAGTTCCCTGTTAATGTATTGCAGTTTGTTGTTGTTTTTTAAATAATCTTAACCAAATTTTACTTGCATGTGATATTAACTTGTGCATTACTTTGGGTCACGTCTCTTTGGAATGGGCACAGATGTGGATTTCTTCCAATTGATTGGCCTTCTAAATTTCCTGGCACAAATGAGTGAGTGCCTATAGTGCTACATCCATTTGTTGAAACATTTCAGTTGGTATTACATCAATTCCTGGAGCCTTGTTTTTCACCAATGCCTTCAGTGAAGCTTAGACTTCTTCCTTTAGTACCATCGGTTCTTTATCATGTTAAAATGGTTGAACACCAACCATTTCTTTTCTTATGTACTATTAATGACTGTTGGTGTTAGGTTTGGCTGAGTCAGTTCTGACTCACAGTGACCCTATGCACAACAGAATGAAATACGGCCAAACTGCACCATCGTCACGATCACTACTGCACTTGAACTCATTGTTGCTGCTACTGTGCCAATTCATCTCATTGAGGGTCTCCCTCTTTTCCTCTGAGCCTCCATTTTACCAAGCATGATGTCTTTCTCCAGGAACTGGTCCCTCCTGTTAATACATCCAAACTATGAGACATGAAGTCTGGCCATCTTGGCTTCTAAGGAACATTCTGGTTGTACTTCTTCCAACATAGATTTGCTCTTCTGGAAGTCCACGGTACCTTTAATATTCTTCTCCAACATTGGTCTTCCTTATTAATTGTCCATCTTTCACATTCATATGTTGCTATTGAAAATACCGTGGCTTGGGCCAGGTGTACCGTTGTAGTTTTCAGACTGACAAATTTGATCTTGAAAATAAGGTTTCTGAGGATGTAAATCTTTACAGGGACAGCCTCATCTTTCTCTTGCAGAGCAGTTGGTGGGTTTGAACTGCTGACCATGTAGTTAGCGGCCCAATGAATACTATATAATCAAATACTGAATCGTATCACTTTATAGATTAAGACATTGAAGCCCAGATAAGCATTATAAATTAGATAGAGAATTCATTTAAGAAAAGTAATCTAATAAAGCACATGTAAAATCTAATGCAACAAACAATGAGATATCATCTCACACCAACAATAACAGCAAAGATGAAAAATGGAGAAGACAATAAATGCTGGCGGGTATGTGGAGAGACTGGGACACTCTTGCATT
>NW_006409016.1:552747-557388 GCF_000296735.1 Chrysochloris asiatica | reverse complement strand
GTAGGGGGCGGGTTTCTAGGATATACCTTTTGGTTGGTTGATGATGCATGGAGGGGATTGGAACCATGGCAATGAGATGATATATGATGGAATGAATGTAAAACTAAAGTTCTGTCATGTAAACTACCATATAATTCATAGTAAAACATTAAAAAAAAAAAAAATCTAATGCAGCAAACTGATCTCCAAAGTCTTTCACTTTAGTTAGAATAGATAATAGCTCCCTCCTCCTTTTAGTCAAATGAACTGGTTTCAGATTTATTAATTCTTCATTAAAGCATTCATTAGAGCATTAGATTAATTTAAACAGATGAAGCTGTTGAATGTAATAGAAAAGGGAGTAGTTTTTTTCCAGTTACTAGCTGCCCCTCTAGAGTCCTGGTGTAGCCCTGTAGGATGAGCACTGGACAGCTAACTGCAAGATTGGCAGTTCAAATCCACCAACTGCTCCTTGGAAACCCTATAAAGTGTTGTTATGAATCAGAACCGACTGGATGGCACTAACAACAGCATTAACCTAAAGAATAATTGGTACTTCCAGGGATAGACTAGAAACCTTTAGTCTCCTGATTAGCTCTACAAGGGCCCTTATACATGTTGAAACCCATTCCCTTCTCTGGTCCTAGAAAACTCCATTGAATTAGGAATATGTTCCCTGGACAAATAAGTACATAACCACTATTTTGTGAGTAGTGGGATCCCACTACTTTCTTCCTATTGTTCTCTTTATATGTACATGTTAGGTTTCATTGGTTTGGCTTCTCTAGAGAACCCAGCCTAAGACACAACTCCCCAGCCTAGTGGCGAAAATTAGAGAGAGAGAGAAAAAACCCCAAAACTCCAGATATTACCAAATGTCTCAAGGAGGGACAAATCACCTCCAGTTGAGAACCAACTGGTTTAGATGGTTTATACTGAGGTGTCCTGCCCCTTTGATTTCTCAAGTATATCTGTCTCAATTCTGATGGAAGAGGTTGGTCAAAAGTGATATTTAAATAGTCATATAGAGCCGACACAATGACAATTAACAATGACAACAAATATCAAGGCAATATTTTCTTATAATAAATAAGGAAATGACCTTTCTCTAAAACTGGGGTCACTAAAAGTGTTAGGCTACTAACTAAAAGGTTGGAGGTTCAAACCTCCACAGAAGAAAGACCAGGCAGGCAATCAACTTCCATAAAGATTACAGCCTAGGAAACCTTATGGCACAATTCTACTCTGTCACATGGAGTTACTATGAGTCAGATGAACCAAGATCAGCAGGTGGGCAGATAAGAAGGCAGGTTTTTCTTCTTCGTGTCCAACAGCTCCACTGTTTTTTGTTTTGTTTTGTTTTTTGCTTTTACTTTTGTTGTTATTTATGTTTGCTTATTCTTTCTCCTCATTCGTCTTCTCTTTCCATTCCCTTCAAATGTTGTCCTTTATATCTCCACATTTGTTTTTCCTTCAGTTTCTCATTTCCCCTCTTCTTTTGTTTCCCCCTTTTGATATTTCTTCACTAATTTATTTTATCTCTTTTCATCTTTCCCCTCTCTGGTTTTTCTAAGTGTTTTTAAAGTTTCTTCCTTTTATTTTCTCTCTTATTTTTCTTTTTGATAGCTCCATTTTCCTGTCCCTCTCTTGTCTTTATAGCTATCATATTCTTTTTGGGGGGTTGCTGCCTGTTTTTATTTATTTTTCTCTTTTCATTGTTGGTTCCTTGTTTGTTTTTTCTGTTTTGTTTTCTTATATGTGTGTGGGGAGGGGTTTTTCTTCCCACTCAACAGGAGACAGTAGCAGTGCCCATACATCCCTGCCACAACCACACCCTCTGCAGCTCCACCCACTTATCAAGAGCTAATAACACTTCCTATGCCATCTGATCAATGATAGACAGCAGCTAATTCCAGCCAAATCCAGCCTAAACTAAGGGGCATGGACGGTGAACTAGAATATTGTATATGTTTCCATTCTCTAACTACACCCATGGGAGACAGTTGGGGAGAACCTAAGAATATATCCATACACAGTCATCAATTAAATACAAATACGACAACCTCACAACGTCTCAGAGACCACATACAATTTTAGCTCACATGAAGAGACAAGGGGGAATGGCTCAAACAAATGACCAAAATGCAGAGTCAGAAAACATTTCCAAGGAAGAAAAGTTCATGGAACTAACTGAAAAAGAAGTCAAAAGGATAATATGTAGGTGCCTTATAAGGATTGACAGAAAGATTGAGGAAAGCAAGGAGAATATAGAAAACACATTTTAGAAGAATTCAGGAAAACACTACAGGAACAAACAGACAAAATAAATACAAATTTTAAAACAATACAAACCCTCCAATTAGAAATCCAGAAAATTAATAATAAGATTTCAGAAATGGACAATACATTGTAAGAGCAAAGGAGTAGATACAAAGCAATGGAAGCCTGAATTCGTGAGCTTGAAAATAAATCTCTCAGTACTAGTAACTTAGAGGAACGATCACAAAAAAGAATGAAAAACCCAAAGGAAGCCTAAGAGTTATGTGAGATACCATGAAGAGGAACAACTTATAGATGATCAGAATTCCAGAACAGGAAGAGACAATTAAAAAGACAGCAAAAATTATCAAAGTGTTCTTGGAAGAAAACATCCTTAACATCATGCAAGATAAGAATATAAGCATCCAAGAAGCTGAATGAACCCCAAACAGGCTAGATTCCAAAAGAAAGTCACTAAAATATATCATAGTCGAACTTTCCTAAACCAAAGACAAGGAAAGAATCCTGAGAGCAGCTTGGGAAAAACAAAAAGTTACCTACAAAGGAAAATCAGTAAGAGTAAGCTCTGATTTCTCAGCAAAAATCATGTAGGCAATAAGACAATGGGGATATATTAAAAATTCTGAAAGGAAAAAAAAACTGTCGACCAAGAATCATATAACCAGCAAACTTGTCCCTCAAATATGCTGGTGATATTAGGATGTTTCCTGATGAACCGAAATTACAGGAATTTGTAATGACCAGATCAACTTCACAAAAAATTTAAAGGGTGCTCTTAGGACTGAGAACCAACAACAGAAGACAACAACCTGAGATTACCATACGTGGCACCACCAACCAGGACTCAATCCAGATATAGAAGTATTTAAAGTAAAACAAACCTACAAGAGAGAAAACAGGAAACCAGAGATATCACTTCATAGTAAATTCAACTACACAATAAAAAGAGGGAGTAGTGTAGATGCAGAACTTCTAAATGTCTAGGAAGTCAAGTAGATTTCTAGATAAAGCAGACTGTTTTAAATAGGGAAAAAAATAATAAGTTATAGGGTAACCTCAAAGAAAATTAATACACCTGCACATCAAAATTAAAAAAGAGGAAACCCAGAAAGATTTAGTAAACAATAACACAACAGAAATGAAAAAAACAGAACCTACAAACACAATGATCTTAGCACAGAACATGATGTGGAGCAAAGAAACAAGCAGCACCACACACACACACACAAAAAAAAAACACGCAGCAAAATTACAGCAATCTATCCATATCTATCAATAACTACACTGAATGTAAATGGATTAAATTAATGCACAGGTCAAGAGACAGAGCAGAATGGATAAGAAAACAGGATCCTTCAATATGCTGTCTGCAAGAGACACATCAAAAAGATGGAGACAGCCTAAATGTCCATTAACAGAAGGATGGTTAAACAAACTTTGGTACATACACACAATGGAATACTATGCAACGTCGATTTAACTCTGAATCGGCAGAACACGTCACGACATGGATGAACATGGAGGACATTATACTGAATGAAATTAGTCAGTCACCAAAATACAAATACTGTATGAGACCAATGTAAAAAGTTAAGAAAAGGTTTTCTTTATAACAGAAGCCATCAATGAAGTTTACAGAGGAGAGGTAGAAGGGAAAATTATTATGTTAACATGGGTGACAGGGCAGGTGCTATACAAGAAGAGGGAGATTAACAGAGGAAAGATGAAGGTAGTGGGAGACACAGGAAGGAAAGTAATAGTTAAAGTGAATAAAGGTCAATGTTCAATCATTGTAATGAAGCGAAGAAGATGGTTTGCTGAATGTAAAACTGATTATCTGCTCGGTAAACCCTCACTCAATTCACAATAAAAAGTTTTTGTTTTTGTAAAGAGCAATAAGGAAGTTCTAGAAAACAATTATATGTCCTGAGTGAAATAAGTCTATCACAAAATGACAAATAGTGTATGATCCCACTTAAGTGAAATATCTAGGATAGACAAGTATATATAGACAAAGTTTATTATTGGTGTTTTTTGTGTTGTAATGTACTATCAGGTCAGTTCAACTCATAGGGACCCTGTAAAAGGTTTTTGAGGAGCGGCTGGTGGATTTGAACTGCTGACCTTGCTGTCCAGTGCATTATCCTGCAGCACCACACCAGAACTCCTTATTATCATTGGTAACCAGGAGTTAAGGGGATGTTTAGGGGACACTGATTTTCAGTTAAATGATAGTGGAAATTTTTGGAATAGATAGTGGTTATATGTTGTCCTGGTTGTTGTTGTTGTTGTCAGGTGCCGTCGAGTCGGAACCGACTCATAGCGACCCCATGCACAGCAGAAAGAAAAACAATGTCTGATCCTGGGCCAACCCCACCACCG
>NW_006409016.1:548280-552647 GCF_000296735.1 Chrysochloris asiatica | reverse complement strand
GGGTATTCTGTGTTGTTGCTGGTTATAGTAGATATATTTCAGAAGCAGACCACATCTGGAGGAAACAGCCTTACAATTGATTGGCTGCTCATAGCTGACCTCACCATAGTTAATTACATTAGATCTCGTTATGGGGATAAGTACATCTCTACTGGCAAACCACTCAGAAATCTGGCCCAATCACTTGGACACCAAACCTAAACTGTCACAGGGTGCTACTGGCATCTAGTGGACCAAGAATGCTGCTAAAATTTTTACAGTGCATGTAACAACCTGAAAGAACAAAGGATTATCCAATTTAAAATGCCAATAGTGCTAAGAGTGAGAACCAAACCAAACAAAACCCACCGACTTTTATCGACCCTATAGGACAGTGTAGAACCACTTCTTAAGGGTTTCAGAGACTGTAAGTCTTTATGGGAATACAGACCACCTCATCTTTCCCCCCTGGAGCAACTGTTGTTGTTGTTAAGTGCTGTCAAGTCGATTCTGACCCACAGCGAACTTACATAGGGTTTCTGAAGAGCGGCTGGAGAGCTTGAACCACCGACCTTGTGGTTCAAACCAACTTTGCAGTCCAGTGCATTAATCCACAGTGCCACACCAGGACTCCTAGTGGGTTTCAATTGCCAATCTGGTGGTTAGCAGTCCTGGTGCTGTGCTATTTTTTATTTCATTTTTTTCTTTCTTATTTCCTTTTCCACCCTTACTTTTCTTCTTTCCTTTTCTTTTTTCTTCTTCTTTCCTCCCTTTTCTTTTCTTATTTTCTCCCCTCCCCCTTTTCTCTTTCTCTCCCATCAGAAAGGAGGCAGCAACTCTGCATTTGGCGGCTAACACTTGCACTGGTGGCATGCTACTTCTTTTTTTTTCTTTCTTGTTTTCCTTTTGACAGTATCTTTTTTAAATTTCTTTTTCTTTCATCCTTCTGGCCCCTTAAAATTTTGTTTCCTTCCTCTGGGGGCTCAGAACCATAATCTCAACTGATACAACAGTCCACAAAGACAATGTTCTACATCTTACTTTGAGTAGCAACTGGAGTCTTAAAAGCATATAAGCAGCCACCTAAGGCGTAATTACTGGCCTCTCTCTGGTAGTGTAGTGGTTTCAAATTGGGCTGCTAACCTCAAGGTCGGCAGTTCGAAACTACCAGCTGTTCCGCAGGAGAAAGAGGAAGCTTTCTGCTCCCATAGACATTTGGAACCTCGGAAACCCTGTGCAGGGTCACTATGAGTCGGAACTGACTGCACCGTACTTAACAGCAACAATAACTCTAATCAAAGCAAGGAAAAGTAAAGAAAATCAAAGACTCAAGGAAACAATTAGTTCTCAGTCCCCATGGTCCTGAGACCAGAAGAACTAGATGGTGCTTAGCTACCACTACCAGCTGCTCTGAAAGGGATCACATTAGAAGGTTCTGGATAGAGTGGGAGACAAATGTGGAACAAAACTCAGAATCATAAAAAGCAACCAAGTTTAATGGTCAGACAGAGACTGGTAGAACCCCAGAGACTATGGTCAGCCTTCAAATCTGAAACTTAACTCACCCCAATAGCTCAATTTTCATCTGAAAAACAGACTGGTCTATAAGGAGAACAGCTGTTCCACAGGAGAAAGATGAGGCTATCTGCTCCCGTCAAGATTTACAGCCTTGGAAACCCTGTACAGGGTCGTTCTGAGTCGGAACCGACTCCACGGCACATAACCACCACCATAAGGAGAACAACACACTCCTTAAGATGAACAACCACCTGAGAGCAAAAGGGCAGCATTTGCCCCTGGAGAAAAAGTTTAGAAGGCGGGAGGGGTTAGGAAAACAGAGAGTGGAAACGGGAACCACAGGGAGGAAGTGGGAAGAGTTGTGGGGATTGCAGTCAATGTCACAAAATGAAAATGTGTATCACTGTTGGATACAAAACCAATTTACTCCATAAACTTTCACCCAAATCCCAGAAAAAGTTAAAGAAAGGGAGAGAGAGAGATGCAAAACATAAACTCATGCCTTCTAGGACATCACAGTTAAACATGAAACTGAAACAAGTAAGTCAGTTTTAAAAGAATGTTGTTAGACCAGTACCAATTGTTACATAACCTTAAAGGGAAAGGTCCTGGAGGGAAGGGAATCTTTAAACTGAGACTTGAATAAAGCATAGGGGCCAGATACTAGGTTGAACCAAATGAAATCGTTGAAATATAATCATTTTGACCTGCAGAAACGACAACTAGATATGGCTCAATCTAATAATACCTGCAACAAGAGTGCTAGTTCAGTTCCAGTAAGGCTGAACCTCAGGCTGAGAGTTGAAACTAGAGCAATATTCAGGGTCAAAACAACAGAATCAGGCAGCCATCTTTTCAGTGTCAATTACAAGCAACAAACATAGGGAAAATAGAAAGAAAAAAATAGCACTAAATGATCACGCCCTAAGATAGGAAAGTAGTTCTGGTGTGGCACTGTAGGATGTGGTTCAAACCCACCAGTCACTCGTTGGAAACACTATACAGGGTTGTTATAAGTCAGAACTGACTGGACAGCACTTAACAACAAGAAGAAGATAGGAAAGTTGGCTATGATGACAGCTGAACTGGACCTTAATATATGCTTAATAATGTGCTTAATAATATGCTTGATGTTACGGAGGGGCCATTAACTGTATTAGGAAGAGTACACTGAACAGAGCATTAGGATCCTTGTTTCCAGTTCTGACTGTATTGCTATTTACCAGCTAGGGGTCCCTGTTTTAATGTACATGAAAAAAAAATAGCAAGCTATAATTGTGGTGCTGTAGGTTAAATGTGTCAGTCTGCAAAGTCGTTTGAACTGCTCCTTGGAAACCCTATACAGGGTCACTATGGGTCAGAATCGACTTGACGGCACTTAACAACAACAACATAATTAGTATGCTTTAACTTATTTAAATATTAACATAATTAGCATATCTTAATATATAATTAAAATATTTTAGACACTATAATAAAGGGAAGAAATTAAGGAAGTCAAGAGGAAAGGCGGGGATAGAGAAAGAGGAAGGGAGAGAAAAGATCATCCAGAACAGACTAGTGAGATAAAATACAGTGCATTTTACTTCATGTAGCCATTAAAATGATATTTTTATGCTTTTTGACACACACAGAAAAAATATCTGTGGAAGGTATGTTTAAAAATTTTTTAAATCAGATTATAAAATTAGATGCTTTTTCTCTGTTTTCCTGGCGAACAGAGGAAGAAAGAGAGTCAGGAAGAAGAGGAGCTAGAATGTGTGTCTAATTGCTTCCATGGAAACTGCCTCTTTTGCCATGAGACCGGAATTGGATGAAGCCTGGCTACCATAACTAAACATTCTGATCATAGATTCTATAGAAGAATCCTGATGCAAAGGGGTAAATTTCAAATTCTCATAGACTCCAGATTATCTGGAGCCATGAAGGCTGAATGAACTGCTAAAATTATTGCCTTGAGAGATTCTTTTTTTATAAAACAAAAAATATATATTTGTTTAAATGTCCAAAGGGCATATTCTGCAAGCCAGCCTCCTGCCGCAGATACACAACCTTACTCAGTCCAGGGGTCTAGACCCCGTAGCTACTCTGTCTCTCCATGCCGTTGCCTCTGCCACCATCTTTGCTGTTGCTGCTTTTCTGGGTAGGGATCTTATGCTCCGCCCATGCTCTTCCGTCTTGATGGTCCTGGGAACCTCTGTTTCCAAAATTAAAGATTAACTATTCCCCTCTTTCAGTTACACATCTTCTACCATTTCAGTTGTTGTTGTTGTTAAGTACCGTGGAGTCAATTCTGACTCACAGTGACCCTGCACAGGGTTTCTGAGGTCGTAAATCTTTACAGAAGCAGAACGCCTCATCTTTCTCCCACGGAACGGCTGGTAGTTTCGAACTGCCGACCTTAAGGTTAGCAGCCCGATTCGTAACCACTACGCTACCAGAGCTCCTTACCATTACAGTAGTGAGAATCATAATTAATCTTGCTAACAATTATTCACAGTTGAATCATAACATCCTATCACCACCATTCCCCATCCCCTTTCATCAGATCCATCTAGAAAGGAAGAAAACTATTCAGTGGAGATTTTACCTTAACCCCCTCATTCTGAAACTAAGCACACCCAGGAAAGCTTGGAAGCCAGTTACTTCATTGCTTATTGTTGTTGTTGTTAAGTGCCGTCGAGTAGGTTCCGACCCATAGCGACCCTGTACAGGGTTTCCGAGGCTGTAAATCTTTACGGGAGCAGAACGCCTCATCTTTCTCCCACGGAGCAGCTGGTAGTTTCGAACTGCTGGCCTTAAGGTTCGCAGCCCGATTCATAACATACATAGAAGAAATATATTTGATTTTTATATATTTGTCCATTTTC
>NW_006409016.1:527014-548180 GCF_000296735.1 Chrysochloris asiatica | reverse complement strand
CGAGGCTGTAAATCTTTACGGGAGCAGAACGCCTCATCTTTCTCCCGCGGAGCGGCTGGTAGTTTCGAACTGCTGGTCTTAAGGTTCGCAGCCCAATTCGTAACCACTATGCTACCAGAGCTCCTTCATTGCTTATAGCCCCCCCTGTTTTTAATAGCCACTGTCTAAGTTGCTCGTCCCTATCAACCCAGTGCACTGAGGAAACAAGCTTGATCATTGTTATAAAGAGTCTTCCAGTCTAGTTGGAATTTTGAGCAACTGCATCCATAAGGAAAATCACAGTTCATCAAATTGTTGTGAATTACACTTGCTCACAGTATCAAACATTTTTTCTTCATCTGGTTGGTCAGCTCAGCCACAGCCATCCAAGATAAGTAAAATTGGTATTTGCTGCAAGTTTGGGAATTCACATATACCCCTCTGCACTTCAGATCAGCTGGCTGCTTCACTCTCAGCCCTAGACCCCAGGGGCTAGGTTGGTGCCCATGAGTTCAGGAGTTTACACATCTCCCTAAATGTCAGACCAGTCAGCCTTTCTTCTTCTCTCTTTTATCTCAAGGTTAATGGGTTTCAATGGAACTTGTCCAAACTCAGCCCATGTCTTCACTGCTGCATTTCCCCCACTTCCACTCACAACTTGGCCCAGGTGGTCACCAGCGAGCATACTAAACTGCTCACGGGCTCTCTTTAACTTTCAGTCCTAGAAGGGGGTTTTCTTGCCTTCATGCCTATAAAGCAAACAACTTGCTTGAAAAACAGCCAAACAGTCTGATTTTTCTGCAGTTCTTTCTTTCAATAAGAATCTTCTGTTCTCCCAGCAGTTCTGAGTTGGTCTGTGTGTCTTTTCAAATGGGGATATCCCAACTCAGAAGGTTCTGGGTGGGGCTTAGGATTCCACCTAAGGCCCCATATTCTACAAAGGCTTAACAAGAAGCCTATTTCACTGGGTAAATTCTAACTTGTCTTTTATCAAAACCAATCAGTTATAGGATAAGAGTGGGATTGCATGCTTTCTGTAATCATAATTTTCAATATTCATTTCTATCACACACAAATGTGTATTTTGCAATAGTAAATCCCGTAAAGATTTACAGCCTCGGAAACTCTGTACAGGGTCGCTATGGGTCGGAACCGACTCCACGGCACTTAACAACAACAATAAGCAATGAAGTAACTGGCTTCCAAGCTTTCCTGGGTGTGCTTAGTTTCAGAATGAGGGGGGTAAGGTAAAAACAAACACGTTAACCTTTTCTCCCCCTCTTTACCTATTCAGCCTATGTCTTAATCCATGTAACTAACTACTCACAGAAGACTGTTGTTCAAGGTTGTGTATAAATCATTATTTACCCCTATTCCATTTAGCCCATGCATACCTCCCTAAGTCTTACTCTCTCTTCATTTTTTTGTATATTGTCCTCCCCTATTTTGTATATACTCAAGCTAACATGTGTCTGCCCTCTAGCTGGAGTTCTGGTGTAGCACTGTAGGATGAGCACTCAATCATAAGGTCGATTTGAACTGCAAGGTTGGCAGTTCAAACTCACCAGCTGCTTCTAAGAAACCCTACACAGGGTCACCTCGAGTTGGAACTGACTCGATGGCACTTGAGGTTAGCAGCCCGATTTGCTAACAGAGCTCCTTTTTGACAGTGGTGTATTAAAATTTCCTACTATTATTGTAGAGTTATCTTTTTCTTCAATTTTATTAGAGTTTGATTTATATATTTTGAGGCTCTTTCATTGTGAGTGTAGATGTTTATTATGGTTGTGTCCTCTTGTTTAATTGACACTTTAATCCTGAGATAACATCCTTCCTTGTCTTTTATGCTGGTTTTTGACTGAAAGTCTATTTTATCAGAGATTAATATTGCCACTCAGCTCATTTTTGATTGCCATTGGCTTGATAAAATATTTTCCATCCTTTAATTTTGAATCTATGAGTGTAAGGTGTGTTGCCTGTAGACAGCATATTGAAGGATCCTGTTTTCTTATCATTTCTGCGGCTCTCTGTCTCTTAATTGGTGTGTTTAATCCATTAACATTCAGTGTAAGTATGAATAGGTATAATTTTTTTTGGGGGGGACAACATTTTGTTAAGTGTTTATTAAAGTAGAAGATAGGCAAATCCTTTGACACAGCAATTCTGCTTCTAGATATATTTGTTGTTGTTGTTTGGGCTATTGAGTTGGCTCCGACTCATGATGACCCCAGGTAAAATAAAATGAAATTTTGCTCAATATTATGTGATGCTAAGGATAAGCACTGGACTTGCTAACTGAAAGGTTGGTGGCTGAAACCCATCAGCAGCTCCTTGGGAACTCTATATAGGGTCACTATGAATCGGAACTAACTCAACAGCACTTAACAATAACAACATGCCATCTTCATAACCATCAGTGTACTTGAATCCATGACTGTGGCCACTTTGTATTTTGAGTGCCTTCCAACCTAGGAAGCCCACCTTCCAGCACTAAATTAGACAATTAGTCTATTATGACCTATAGGTTTTTTTGGGTTTTTAATGTTGTTTGTTTATTCAATTGGAAAATCATCTCCTTGTCTAATGTGCTGATATTGTATACCCAGTAGTTGAGAATCTGGCCCAAAGTAGGCATTCACCAAATACTTGTTGAAGAAATAAACACTTCAGAATTAATGAGGAAAGGAGATATCACGGAGGTAGTGTATTCACATGTCCATATTGTAGTCTATTACAGCAATCATTAAACTATGCTTTTCAATGTGGAATTTAGAGA
The DNA here is from genome assembly GCF_000296735.1 of Chrysochloris asiatica. NCBI lineage: Eukaryota > Metazoa > Chordata > Mammalia > Afrosoricida > Chrysochloridae > Chrysochloris > Chrysochloris asiatica. The sequence goes on along the minus strand of NW_006409016.1, from coordinate 545,425 downwards.
TCATCTCAAAAACAGATTTCACGCATTAGACACTAATGACTGAAGAGCAGAAGAGTTGTGACATGCCACCAAAAACATCATACAGGAAGGAAACAAAAGGTCGTTAAATAGACAGAAAAGAAAGAAAAGACCAAATTGGATGTAAGAAGACACTCTGAAACTTGCTCTTGAATGTAGAGAAGAAAAAGTGAATGGATGAAACGAGGAGATAAAGAAGCTGAACAGAAAATATCAAAGGGCAGCTACAGAAGACAAAGTTGAGTATTACTATGAGTTGTGTAAAGACCTGGAGTTAAAAGACCAAAAGGGAAGCATATGCTCAGCATTTCTCAAGCTGAAGGAACTGAAGGAAAAATTCAAGCATCAACTTGAAATAGTGAAGGGTTCTATGGGTAAAATGATGAATGACGCAGAAAGCACCAAAAGAAGGTGGAAGGAATACACGGTCATTGTACCAAAAATAAATGGTCAATGTTCAACCATTTCAAAAGGTAACATATGATCAAGAACTGATGATTAAAGGAAGAAGTACAAGGTGCACTGAAGGCATTGGCAAAAAACAAATCTTCAGGAATTGGCAGAATATAAACGGAAAATTTTCAATAATTGGATACAGCACTGGAAGCGCTCACTCATCTGTGGCAAGAACTTTGGATGATAGCTACCTGTACAACCAATTGTAAGAAATCCATAATTGTGCCCATTACAATTTTTAAAAATGTTTTATTGTGAATTATGTGATAGTTTACATGGGAGAAGACCCACAGATTATTGTTTGCTAATTTTCAGAAGTAGTTTAGCAGGTCTTTCTTCCGAGTCTGTCTTAGACTGGAAGCTCTGCTGAAACCATTCCACCATGGATGACTCTGCTGGTATTTGAAATACTGATGGTATCAATACCTATACATGAACCACCATACTAAGGCAAACTGACAGAGATGAGTTAGCCTAGAAATATACCTGGAACAAATGTGCAGGTATGCTATCCAAGAATGTTTATTTCATCGATATTTGTAAAAGCTCAAATCTGCAAATAACTCCAGAGTTCATCAACAATATTATAACCATATAAACTCAAAATATACAACTACTCAGTTATAAAAACGATCAAAATATAGTATCTTATACTATGAATAAATGTCACAAATTAATTTTTAGTAAGGATATCGTATATGAGAGGACTTCAAAAGGTTTGTGGGACAATTCCATTTTTTTAAACCTTTATTGTGCATTGAGTGATAGTTTACATGGGAGAACAGCAGTTTTGCACTCATCCTATCATATTTCGTATCATTGCAATGATTACAACCCCCTCCATACATCATCATTCAACAGTATTTGCTTCTTCAATAGGTATAGATTTATTGCAATCATTTTGCTGCATTTTGTGGTTCTGTTGGTTTCTTTGTTCCACATTTTTCCTGTGCTGAGTTCATGTTTTTGTGCTTTCTCTTGTCTTTATAGTTTTAATGTTTACAAAATATTCACGAGTTTTTCTTTTCTTGATTTGATCTAAAGGTGTATTACATTTCTTTGAGGTTACCCTGTAATTTATTAATTTCTTCCCTAAATGAAAAGTGTTTTATCTTGAAATCTACTTTACTTCCTTGCTGTTTGGTATTCTGTAACTTTACTTTCCCCTCTTTTTTGCTCTGCAGTTGTCTTCATTATAGATTGATCTCTCTGATTCCCTAGCTTCAGTCCTGTAGTTTTGTTTTACTCTGGGTACTTCTATATCTGGATTGAATTCTGAGTGGTGCTGTCATGTATGCCAATCTATGGTTGTTGTCTGCTGTTGTTGGTTCTCAGTCCAAAGGACTCCCTTTAGTATTTGTTTTACAACTTTACAGTTGGCTTGTTTTTTTGTTTTACAAATTCCTTTAATTGCTGTTTATCTGAAAGTATTCTAATTTCACTGTCGTATTTGAGGCACAGTTTTGCTGGGCATATTCTTTCAGAGTTATGCCTTCTCAACTTCATGGGTTCTGATGAGAAGTCAGAATTTAAATCTTATTGGTTTTCCTTTGTAGGTAATATTTCATTTTTCCTGAGTTGCTTTCAGGATTCTTGCCTTGTCTTTGATTTTAGAGTTTGATTATGATATGTCTTGTTGATTTTATTTTGGGGTCTACCCTGCTTGGAGTTTATTTAGCTTCTTGAATATTTAATCATCTCATCTTTCATAATGTTAGGGAAATTTTCTTACAGTATATCTCTTCAACTATCTTTTCTGTGGTTTTCTTTGTCTCTTACTGTTCTGGAATTCTGGTCACCTATAGATTATTCCTCTTCACATTGTCCCCCATGAGTTTTAGGCTTTCTTCAAATTTTTTTCATTCTTTTTTTGGATTGTTTTTCTATCTTACTAGTCTTGAGAGATTTATCTTCAAACTTGCTAACTCTGGCTTCCATTAATTCAGTTCTATTCCTTTGTTCTTTCAGTGTATTGTCTATTTCTGGTATCTTAATATTGATCTTCTGAATTTGTTTGCTGGTTTTGTATTGTCTCCAATGCTGTATCTATTTTGTTTGATTTTTCCATAAGCATTTTTCTGAATTCTTCCTTGTTGTCCTCGCTTTTCTGTGAATTGTTTGGAATAAATCAGTACATGTATGCATTGAAATCCTAGCAGCAATATGTTTTTAATTACTTTCATATATGAGGCAATTGAAAATTCAACCGTCTGGGACAGGTGTAACTGTATTCTTAAAGTAATATTATTGCTTTTTAATACTTTAAAGAGTGTTTTGCAGCAGATTTGCCCAATGAAGCATGTTCTTTGATTTCTTGACTGCTGTGGCACTACAGGATAATGCACTGGACCACACTTCAAATCCACCAGCTGCTTCTTGGAAACCTTATACAGGGTCACCATGGGTCAGAATCAACTCAGTGGCAGTTAACAACAACAACCATAAACAACAATTTCCAAGGGCATTGATTATGGATCCAAGTAAAATGAAATCCTTCACAATATCAATATTTTCTTCATTTATTATGATGTTACTTAATGGTCTTTGTTGTTGTTAAGTGCTGTCAAATTGGTTCCAACTCATCAAGACCCTGTATCAGGTTTCCAAGGAGTGGCTGATAATTTTGAATTACTGACCTTGTAATTCAAAAGACTTTGCAGTTCAGTGCTTATCTTACAGTACCACACTATGTCTTTAGGGAGCTGCAAATTAAAACAAGAATGAGATGCCACTGCACACCTATTGTTATTGTTTAGTGTTGTTGAGTCGGTTCTGACTAATAGCAATCCTATATTTGGTTTCCAAGGAGTGGTTGTTGGGTTTGAACCACTGACCTTATGACTCGAACTGATCTTGTGGTCCAGTGCTAATCCTACAATGTTACACTAGGACCCTACAACTATTTAGGAAGGAAGAAAAAACACACACAAAATGTTAGCAAGCATGTGGAGCAATAGGTCTCTCATTCTTTGCTGGTGGGACTGAAAAGTGGTATAACCACTTTAGAATATAGTCTGGCAGTTCCTTACAAACCTAAGTACAGTCTTACATATGATCCAGCAATCATTCTCCTAGGTACAGTATTTTTCAAACTGAAGACTTCTGTCTATATAAAAATGTACACAATAATTTTCATAGCAGCTTGATTCATAACTGCAAAAATTAGAAGCAACATAGATGTTTTCCAGTAGGTGAAAGGATAAACAAACTGTGGTATATCCAAACAATGGAATATTATTCAGCAATAAAAAAGCAATGTGTTATCAAGCTACAAAAATACATGGAAGACCCTTAAATGCATACTGCTAAGTGACAGAAGCCAGCCTGAATAAGCTATACACTAGATAATTCCAACTATGATATTCTGGAAATGACAAAAGTATGTTGTTGTTGTTAAATGTCTTTGAGTCAGTTCTGATCCATAGCAATCCTGTGTAAGGTTTCCAAGGAGTGGCTGGTGGAGTTGAAATGCTGACCTTGTGGTTTTTAGTCTAGTGCTTATCCTATAGTGTCAAACCAGGACAAAAGTATAGAAATAATAAAAAAAATTCAATGGTTGTCAAAGGATTAAAGAGTTGTTGAATAAGAAAAGTACAGAGTATTTTAAAGGGAGCTCTGGTAGCGTAGTGGTTACAAGTCGGGCTGCTAACCTCAAGATCAGCAGTTCAAAACTGCCAGCCATTACGTGGGAGAAAGATGAGGCTTTCTGCTCCCGTAAAGATTTATAGCCTCGAAACCCCTACATAGGGTCACTATGAGTCAGAATTGACTCCACTGCACACCACCACCCATCAACAACTAATCTCCACCACTTGTCAGTCAGTTTGTGGTGCCTTCTGTGTTGCTGTGGTGCTGGAAACTATGCCACCAGTATTTTAAATACCAGCAGGCTCACCATGGTGGACAGGTTTCAGCTAAGATAGACTAGGAAGAAGGAGAGGCAGAACACTTCTGAATGGTTAGCCACTGAAAACTTAATGAATGGCAGTATAACATAATCTAATATAGATAGGGCTGGAAGATAAGCCACTGAAATTACAAGACACTCAAAATACAACTGGGGAAGAGGTGTCACCTCAAAGTAGAGTTGGCCTGAACAACAAGAGTGGAACAAAGCCTTCATTTGCTGAAGGGACACAACTCAAAATTAGAAGAAACAGCAGAAACATCCATTAATAATTGGAACATGGAATGCATGAAGTATGAATGTAAGAAAATGGGAAGTTGTAAAAAATGAAATGGAATATATAAAGATCGATATCCTAGGAATTAATGAGCTGAAATGGATTGGTATTGGCCATATTGCATCAGACAATCATGCAATTTACTATACTAGAAACATCAAATTGAAGAGAAATTATATCATACTAATCTTCAAAATAAAAGGAGCTCTGGTAGTGTAGTGGTTACGAATCGGGCTGTGAACTGCAAGGTCAGCAGTTTGAAACTACCAGCCGCTCCGCAGGAGAAAGATAAGGCTTTCTGCTCCCATAAAGATTTATAGCCTCGGAAACCCTGTTCAGGGTCGCTATGGGTTGGAACCGACTCGACGGTACTTAACAACAACAACAATCTTCAAAAGGAGCATTTCAAGATCTATCTTGAATACAATTCTGTCTGTGACAGATAATACCCAGATACCTACAAGGAAGACCAGATACTGTGACTATTATTCAAATAGACATACCTACCATTAAAGCCAGTGATGATGATGAAACTGAAGAATTCTAACAACATCTTCAGTCTGTACAGAAGTACAGTCAGAATGCTTCTTAGAAGTCAGGGTGGCAAGACTTCACCTCTCATACTTTGGACATGTTGTCAGGAGGGACCCACGCCTGGAGAAAGATATCACATTTGGTAAAGTGGAGTATTTGTGAAAAATAGGAAGAATCCCAACAAGATGGATTGACACAGTGGAGCAACAATGGACGCATAACAACAATTGTGAGGATGGCGCAGGACCTGGTAGTGTTTCCTTCTTTTATGCATAGGGTCGAGATGAGTCAAAACCAACTCTATGGCACCTAACAACAAAACGATTCTGCAGAATTTGTAATGGTGGTCACATGGTACTATACTTTTGTCAATATTCATGGAACTGCACAAAATCTATGGTCTTTGGTTGCTGAAAGTAAAGTGGACTTAAAGCATTTACTGATGAAGATCAAAGAGCACAGCCTTTGGTATGGATGGATTACATCTCAATGTCAAGAAAACAAAAATCCTCACCACTGGACCAATAAACAACATTCTTATCAACGGAGAAGATTGAACTTGTCAAGGACTTCATTCTTATTGGATCAACTATAAACACTCAAGGAAGCAGCAATCAAGAAATCAAACGATGTATTGCATTGGGCAAATCTGCTGCACAAGACATTTTTAAAGTGTTGAAAAGCAAATATGTCAGCTTGAGGACTAAGATGCACCTGACCCAAACCATGGTATTTTCAATAACCTCATATGCATGTGAAAGCTAGACAATGAACAAGGAAGACCTTAGAAGAATTGATGCCTTTGAGTTATGGTGTTGGAGAAGGATATTGAAAGTGCCATGGGCTGCCAAAAGAACCAATAGATCCATTTTGGAAGAAGTGCAGCCAGAATGCTCCTTAGAGGCCAAGATGGCCAAACTTCGTCTCTCATACTGCGGACATATTGTCAGGAGGGACCAGTCACTGGAGAAGGATAGCATGTTTGGTAAGGTGGAGGGTCAGATAAAAAAAGGAAGACCCCAAAGGAGATTGATTGGCCAAGTGGCAGAATCAATGGACTCAAGTGTGGCAACAGTAGTGAGGTTGGCCCAGGATTGAGCAGTGTTTCGTTCTGCTGTGCATAAGGTCACTATGAGTCCGACCCGATGGCACCTAACAACAACATGGTCTTTGGTTAATAATAATAATACATCAATATTTGTTTATCAAATGTAATTAAGGTACAAAAGTAATACAAGTGTTAATAAGAGAAACTGCAGGGGAAGAGAAGGTATATAGGAACTTGCTGAATTTTCTATACAGTTTTCCTCTAAACCTAATACTGTTAAATAATAATAATAAAGTGTACTTAAAACAAAATATAAAAATGGAACCTATCTCACCAGTTGAAACCTACCTCAGAAGAATAAAAACATAATAGCTGTGAAAGAAGCACCAGCAACCCCAGAAAATGGTTCAAAGCAGTCAGGGATAGTTGTTGCTCACATATTGAAATTCCTGAAGAGGACCAAATGGCTTTCTACAAGAGCAGGCTCCTCACAAGCCAGAGATGACACTCCATCCCTCCCCTTGATGTTGCTGCTGTTGTAAATTGCCTTCGAGTTGGTTCTGATTCATAGCGACCCTTTAGAGGGTTTCCAAAGCTATGCATCTTTGTGGGAGCAGAAAGCCTCCTCTTTCTTCCACGGAGCAGCTGGCGAACTCGAACCGCTGACCTTGTGGTTCACAGTCCAGTGATTATCGTACAAAGTCACCACGCTCAAAGTGGGGAGACTGACCTCCCTCTGTAAGCAAATCTCCACCAAGCTATCTGTGCACAGTGCAGACGCCACACTTGGCAAAGCGGGACAACGCACCAGGAGTTAGACGGTCTCCCTCCTCTGTGACCAAGCACTTCCCCGGCTTCTGGAGATTTCCAGCTCCAAGAGGAGCTGTTCCATTCCAGGGCAGTGCTGGAGCTTGAGACTGGGTCCTCCTTGTGGCATAGGACCGGTAGGACAGTTCCCAAGTGGCTGGCTTGAGACTTCATAGAGAGAGGGAGGGGAATCGGTAAGATTGTCAGAAAGCCACTGGATGCGCAGCCTTCCGTTTCCTGTCGGGGTTCAGTCCTCTGACCACTAAGTCAAGCTGGCTTGTAGGTGTAGGCTTCCAGAGGGAGAGCGGGGTGGAAGTGGAGAGAGTGGACAAGAGTTTTTAAGGGCCCTGGGCTCTGGAAGAGTCAGGGCTTCATTCTTCAGACATAAACCATCCACTCTTTCCGAGGGGCGCGGGGGCAGAGAGCTGCCTTCCCTGGAGCAGCGGGCAGGGTGGCAAGCTTGCAGTTGTGCCAGACACAGGGAAGTAGCTTCCAGGGAACTTAGTGCCATTTGGAGGTAACCAAGAAACGGATTTCCCTTTGGATTCTGTCTGGAGAGCTAAGTGGCGGGGCAGTGAGGGTGGGACGCTGCTGTTCTCATTGGACGCGGTTGCTTGGAGACAGGCGCGCCTGCGCACCAGTGGGAGCTGTCTCCTCAGCATCTAGTCTATGCTGCTGTTGCTCAAGTGCACTCAGAGGCTGCTTACAGTGATCCTGTGGTCAGCCGCGATGGGGAGGTTGGTGGTGGGGTGATGGTATATGGGGGCAAGGGCAGTAATGTGTACCACTGTCTCCAGAGACGCGGTAGAAAGATGAGGCTTTCTGCTCCCGAAAGATTTACAGCCTCGGAAATCCTATACAGGGTCGCTCTGAGTCCGAACCAACTCAACCGCAGCAGCAGCCCCCAGAGTATCATTCCTGGCCCTGATGGCTTAGGACATTGTTGGAGAAAAGGTCAGCTTTTGTTAATGCAAATACACAACAAGCAGGTGATGGCTCTGTGCCTTTTGAACTGGCAAGCGTCAAGTGGCAACGTTTTTTGTTGTTGTTGAAATAAATATTCCTGTCGTACTCAAAAAAAAAAAAATGCAGAAAAATGGAATTTCTCTATCAAAGCAGTTTTATATTTGAAATAGGAGAGAAGCAGATAATAATTTTCTATTCAACACTTGCTTATTTTAACATTGTTTGGCTGAAAAAAATCGGTGCAGTTCCAGTCAAACACTTTTTCTCCTGAAATTTCAAGATAACGCTGCATGTTAACTTTTTTAGATCTAGCTCTAGCTTATCATGAATGATTTCAATTTACTGAGAAAGCATTCATAGCATTAATAGAGATAAAATATTGAAACAAAGAAAATCCAGAATTACAGAACCAATTGAGACTAGAAAACAACAAAGACTGTTTATTAACTGTTTCACCTGAAAGAAAATCAACGATCTAACGCATGGAACATTGTTGTTGGCTATGTATCTTCAAGTTGGTTCTGACTCATAGTGACTCTGCGTAGGATTTCCAAAAAATGACTGGTGAGCTTGAGCCACTGACCTTGTAGTTAGCACCACACCAGGACTCCATCCATATCTAACATGTTGGTTGGTTATATGCCATGGAGTCGGTTCTGACTCATAGCGACCCTGTACAGGGTTTCTGAGGCTGTAAATCTTTACGGGCGCAGAAAGCCTCATCTTTTTCCTGCAGAACAGCTGGTAGTTTCGAACTGCTGACCTTGAGGTTAGCAGCCTGATGTGTAACCACTAGGCAAATCAGAGCTCCTTAAATCTCACATCGTTATGGAAATTTTATTTTTCCATTTGTTGTTTGGCACTAATTAATACTAGTAAATTTTCCAACCTTAAACAAAGCAACATTAATATCTACTAAAAGAAATTAGTACAACAGTAATATTCCTAAAACTTAGCCTAACTATTTATATATATCATAAAAATCAAATTCCCATAAGAACTCTGTGACCAAACATCCCTAAATACTGTGGAAGAAGCTGGCTGAGGCAGCATCTTTTTCGAGGAATCCCCATAATTCATAAGTATTTCAGTATTAACTCACGCTGAACCACACAATTTCTTACTGACCTTCCGGGCACAGTTTCATTTTTGAGAAGCTATGTACATACTTGTCACAATTTTGAAAAGAATGGAAGCCCTTCATATATGTTAGATTTCAGTTTTATCCTATCGTTAATTTTCTGATTTTCTTGACTTAATCCCCTCCCCCCCATTTTTCTTTATTTCTTTCTTTGTATGTCAACTCTACAACCTACCTGCAACTGATCCAGCTTTTTATTGCAACTTTCACCTAGAGGTATGTTTTCACACATGACAGCATTGAATCTCAAGTAGGTGTCAGGAGATAGTAGACCATCCTTGGTGTCTGTAGCACTGTTGATAACATGAGGTGGCTTCGTTTTCACATCACTTTCATAACATCCAGTACCCAGGGATACTATGCACTTGAATGGGATGCCAGGCCAAAGACATTTCTATTCATGGATTAATAAGGCGGAAGGGCTATTCAGAAGCAAACCTCAATCACACTGGAGACCATTTCCCAGTGCATACTCACATCCTTGGAAACCCTGTACAGGGCCTCGCTATGAGTCAGAACTGACTCGACCGCACTTAACAACAACTCTGTAAAGCAACAAGAAGCAGCAGAGGAAGCGCTCGTGGCCTGCCTCCTGCCTCAGTTTATACTAAACTGCCTCCCAAATAGTGACAGTTGATTCCAGTTTCTGAAGCCAAATGCCATCAGCATTACTCCTTTGTTTAAGATGGTGCTTAGGACATGTGGGGTTTCTTGCTGTTTCAATCATAAGTGATGATCCCACTCTTTTTTTTTACGTTTTATTGTGAATTATGTGACAGTTTACATGGGAGAACCTCAGTTTTACATTCATCCTATTGTATATTGTTTCATTACCATGGTTACAATCACCTCCATGTATCACCAATCAACGAAAGGGTACATCCTATAAGCCTGCTTCCCCCCTCGCCCCTCTTCCTCCCTGGGTCCTGAGTCCCCAGCTGCAGTGAGGATCCCATTCTAACCTTAAGAGAATCTTTTCCCGTGTTGTTGTTGTTAAGTGCTGTCGAGTCGATTCCTACCCATTGTGACCCTGTATAGGGTTTCCAAGGAGCAGCTGGTGAGCTTGAACCACTGACCTTGCAGTTCAAATGACTGCAGTCCGACGCATTAGCCCACAGCGCCACATCAGGACTCTCACCAACTCATTTTGACTGTCCCAGCAGTAACATTTTGGGAAAACACATCTGATCCTAATTTTCTTTAAAAATTCCTCTGTTTATCCAGGGGCATATGAAACAATCCCAACATGAACAATAATATGGCACCTGAGCTTACACCACCAATGTAATCAAAGAGCTGATGAATTTTCTCACTGCCTAAATCATAACATACCTCTTGTTCCTCCACCATCAATTGTGAGAATTCAGTCTCCTCTCCCTTTCACAGGATTGGTGTAGTCCCAGAAGGCCAAATTTTCTCTAACTGTAGCCTGCGGAGTTTCACCCTTAATTTGTCTAATTTGTAATCCATATGGAATAATTCTTTTCTTGACAGCAGTTGCTTTTGCTTCAGGATATTCTTGAAGGTGAAAAGTCAGCTCTTCAATTCTGTTAATGCAGAGTCTTGAATCAGTTGTTTTCCTTAATGTTTGAACTGGATTCTAGTATCAAAACTCATTCCTTTTTTTTTTTTTTTTTTTTTTTTTAGGTTTTTATTGTGGATTGAGTGAAAGTTTACAGGGCCAAAACTCATTCTTGGGATAATCTTTTCTTGCTGAAGAGATAAATTGCTTTTTCTCTACTATTAGCTTTGTCTGTTCTGTTCATCAGCTCTGCTTTCATAGCCTTTTTCTGTAGATTTTTTTTTTTTTTTTAAATCAGGCTTTAATCAGGATCCAGAGAACTGGATAGCCCATCTCCTTAAACTGTTTTACCTTCAAATTCTGATTTATCCTGGAACTGTTTACGTTCCTTTTTTATTGAACCATTTCTTCCCTGAAGTATTTGTTGTTGTTTTTAAGTGTCTTTGAGTCAGTTCTGACTCATAGGGGCCCTAAATAGGGTTTCTGAGGAGTGGCTGGTGGATTTGAACTGTCAACCTTGTGATTGCAAACTGACCTTGCAGTTCAGTGCTTATCCTACAGCGCCACACCAGGATGAATTAATATGGCTTGATAAGAAGAATGAGTCTTCAAATTTTACGGTGATACTACTTATGTACTGAAAAGGACTTTATTGATATCTTCATCTTTATCTATAATGTGACTTTTTTCTTCTGGAAAAGAACTCTTGGTTGTTGAAATCTCACTATGTTGTTGTTGTTGTTTTTAGCATTTTGATGACTTGTTTAATGTTTCTCTGTTTTTCTGTTTTAACCAACCATTATCTGATACTTTTCTTCACCTTCCAGAACTTGGCTTAAATTGAGCTAACTGTGAAATCATTTCATTCTGATAGACAAAACTAGCCTTTAAAACAGAGTGTACAGGATTTTAATGCCGAACATGAGAATGCTCACTTTTTAAGGCCTTTAGGAACACAGCTGCTAAGTTACAAAATACGTAAACCATGGTTCTACTACATAAACCATGGTGGCTTGGATAAGAATGCACTTCACTTTCGGTCCATTTATATCTTTTTTGCTTGTATAAAAACCTCTTTGTAGACTGCTATGGCTTATCCTCCAGTAATAGGTGAGCACAAGAAATGCAGTTGCTTGCTCCTCTGATTTCCACAAAGCCTTTTTGCATTACTAAGGAGATAAATGTATATATCTAGCATCAAATTAACAGACATACTTTAAAAGTCACTTATATTTTAAATTTATAAAAAATCTTATATTTAAGATTTTTTTCTCTCTCACTTCATTCCTGAATGTTTCACTTAAGAAACACCATTAACTCAAGGTTTATGGAATGAGGGCTGCAATTACTTTGGCGACAGTGGTGACTTGTCTCCTCCAGGCACTGGAGTTTTTTTCCGACTGACCTACACCAGCTGAAACTTCAAATACAGAGTAACACCTGGATCACCACCCCTTCAGCTCTGCCCCACCCCTGTAATTCTGGATTTTTAACGATAATTTTATTTCTTTTGTTCTTGAGCAAAATGTGCACCAACGTAACAATTTCTACATTTACCATTTAGTGACATTCTTTGAGTTCTGTAACCATTTTCACCCACTTTTTCTGAGTTATTCTTCCCCCATCAACATAAATTCACTGTTCCCTAAGATTTCTGTCTAATCTCTCAAATGCAGATAGTTCTTAAAAGATCATAATGCTCAAGGCAGACATTTTTTACTATAGTTAACTTAGAACAGTGTTTGTTTTTCAGAGGCCATAGGAGAATATTATTGGTTTAAGATAAAAAGATTACCTCAGGGCAATAGTTTCAGGGGTTCGTTCAACCTTTATGGCTCCACAAAGTCTGGAGTCCCTGAGGTTTCACATTCTATTCTGCATTTTTCCCCTTTCCATCAGGATCTTCTGTGCACTCTTTGACCAGGCACCATCTGGTTCTTCTGGTCTCATGGCAGAAGAGGGAGCTGTTGCAATTAGCCACACATTTCAGATCCTCTTCCTCCTCATTTTTAAAAGAATTTGAGGTTCTGTTCCACACTTTTTTCTCCCATTCTATTGGGATCCTTCCATTGTGGCCTTGATCAGAATGAGCAGTGTCAGTAGCTGGTGTAACAATGGGTCTCTGCATATGTGAAAGAAAGAAGACTGATAAGAATTGAAGAGACTTGGAATCAATTAGTCCAATGGAGTAATGGAACACATGAACGTCAGTGTCCGTGACTCTGAGACCAGAAGAACTAGACAGTGCCTGACTACCACTACCAACTGCTCTGAAAGGATCACGTTAAAGGGTCCCAAATAGAGTAGGAGAAAATGTGGAACAAAACTCAAAATTATTTTAAAAAAATGACTGGGTCAGAAAGAGACTGGAGGAATCTGAGACTATGTCCCTTGGTCTGAAAAGGAACGTACCCTCGTGGTCCAATTTTTAGTCAAGCAGTAGATAGGTATATAGGGCGGACAACCACTCTAGTAAGATCTGCTCATCATGGAATGGACAATTATTCAAAATCAAAAGGGATGGGAAGGTGGGTGAAAAACCAAATTCTTTGCCTTTGGTTCTGGAGAGCTTCATTATGATATATCTTGGTGAGTTTTGCTTGGAATCCTGGTGTGGCACTGTGGGTTAATGCACTGGACTGCAACATGGCTTTGAACCGCAAGGTCGGCGGTTCAAGCTCACCAACTGCTCCTTAGAAACTCTATACAGGGTCTCTATGAGTTGGAACTGAGTCGACAGCAATTAACAAGAACAACAACAACAATCCTATACCAGGTTTATTGAACTTTTTAGATGGAAATCTCATCTTTCATGATATTTGGAAACTTTTCTGCTGTTATTTCTTCAAACATTCTCAGTATATTTTTTAATTTCCTCTTCTGTGGTTCCTAAAATTTGTACATTATTTCTTTTGACGGTGCCTCACATACTCATTAAAGTTTCTTTGTTTTTCTTCAGTCTTTTCCCTGTTTCTCATAAAATTTAATATTAAGAGTTTTGTTTTCTATTTTTTTGATTTGCTGTTCCATTATTTCAATTGTACTTCAATATTCTTCCACTGAGTTTGTTTATTTTTGTTATTTTATTGTTTAGCTTCTGAATTTCTAGTTGTTGTTTTGGTAAGGATTCTATTTCTTTATTGATTTTGTCATTTTGTTCTTGTTTTCCTGAATTATTCTAGACTTTTCCCTGGGTTTTCCTTCATCCCTTTGAGGAAACTTAATACTAATTTTCTAAACTAGACTTTGTTAGGTAATTTCATGATCTGTTCTTCCTTAGAGAACTTTTCTATTTTGTTCATTTGTTTGAGCCTTCTTTTCCTGTCTCTTTGTATGATTTGTACAAAGATACTGCATTGGACCACAGGGTTGGTTTGAACTGCGAGGTCGGTGGTTCAAACTCACCAGCCACTCCTCAGAAATCCTAGACAGAGTTGCTATGAGTTAGAACCGACTCAACAGCAGTTAACAAGCTATCTTCAAAACATAGAGGTTTAGTTTAATTATATATTTCTTTATTTATTATATCTTTGCTATTTTTGTATACTTTTTTGTTTGATCAATCAGGAACTTAGCTTCTTCCCTTTCTCTTTGAACTGCTACTTTCTTTTGTATTATTTCAATTGCTGTTGTTTTGTGATACTGGTCTACATATGACTTTGGTGTGGCTGGTTTTCTGGGTGTGATTCCCTCTTATGTGTGGGTCTAGTGGGTCATACATCCATAGGGGTCCTCTGCTGTTAGGTGTGTATGTCTTCCCTTGAATTATTGCGTGAAGATGTGAGAGCAGGTCTCTGCCCCAATGTGAAGTGCCACATGCTGGTGGGACTCTCTCCATAAGTATTGAGAAACAGTAGGGATCTTTCACATTGGCATGAGCTGTTAGTGTGACCACTTACTTCATTTCAGATTTTTCTGTTTCAGCTATGTTTTTCATGAAGTTGTCTTCCTGAGCTCCTCACTCAGGTTTGCTGCCTGTTTCTGTCCCAAAATGGCCACACCATGCTGGCTGGCCACCATAATGACCCTGCATAGGGTTGCCAAGGAATGGCTGGTGAGTTCGAACTTCCAACCTTATGGTCCAGTGCTTATCTTACAGCGCCATACCAGGACTTTGGTCATTAGCTCTGGGCAAATCTCTGTCTCAGATAAGCCAGCTGGTGACTCAAGAGAGAGAAAATGCCAAAAGGTGGTAAGAAGGAAGAGGCAGAGTCACAGGGGATCTGAAGGGTCTATGATGGATCAGTGGGTAGTGATGGATCACTGTCCCCACACTCAAAAGCAGCCTTTAGTGTTTTTCTAACCCCCAATAATAACCTCAAATGAATTTCCAGGTGCTCATTGTTTTGTTTTTGTATTTCCAAAAATTAGCCAATGAAAACTGTATGGATCACAGCAGAACATTGTCCAATGTGCTTGCTTTACACACGTCATCAAAGGGATCAGTTGCTGGAGGTGAAGTAGTGAGTCAGTGAAGGCAAGCGAGATTCTCAGTGCGATGGACCAGTACAATACCTGCAACTTAAGAAGCTGCTATGTTTTAATTTACTTGCCTTTTGGGTTGCTAACCTCAAGGTCGGCAGTTCGAAACTATCAGCCGTTCCACGGGAGAAAGATGAGGCTTTCTGCTCCCGTAAAGATTTACAGCCTCAGGAACCCTGTACAGGGTCACTATGAGTCGGAACCGACCCCACAATACTTAACAACAACCACTACCACCACCACCATCTCCTAAAGGAGCTCTGGTAGCCTAGTGGTTACAAGTTGGGCTGCTAACTCAGGATCAGCAGTTCGAAACTACCAGCTGTTCCGAGGGAGAAAGATAAGGCTTTCTGCTCCTGTAAAGATTTACAGCCCCGGAAACCCTGTACAGGGTCGCTATGGGTCGGCATTGACCCCACGGCACACTACCACCACCACCACTACCTGGTGGCATAGTGGGTTACATGTTTGGCTGCTAACTGCAAGGTCAGCAGTTCAAATCCACTAGCTGCTCTGCAGGAGAAAGATGAAGCTCTTGTAAAGCTTTATAACCTTGGAAACTCTATACAGAGTCACTGTGGTCGGAACTGATTCAATGGCACACACCCACCACCACCATCTCTTACTTCCCAGATCACATTTATGGAATTGCTTGCTGGTGCCAGTGGGGGCAATAACAGGCCTTGTTTTTGTGGTTGTTTTCTGAATGGAAGGATAGGGTCAGAGCCCTGCCTTTATTTTACCTACCTGGGAGCCTTCTCAGAGCTGGAGTAGCTTTACAGGCAGCACTTGTCTAAAGAATGTAAAGGCAAACAGACTAGGCACAACTGCCTGGGGCAAGGGATAAAACAGATGGGACAAGCAGCAGAAAGAACAAGAAATATCTGGAAAGGAAAATGCTGGAAAAGGAGATATGTGGAGGAAGAAGGGCTTTGAAAAGCTCATGGATATAATGGGAACTCTAGAAAGCAACATGCATGTTTATGGCTGGACATATGCCCAGAAAATACTTGAGAAGAGCTAAAACTTTCACCTCTTTCCAACCTTTAGACTCAGCACAAGCAGGAAGTGAAGGCTCCAGCAGACTTGTAAATGACCAATACTACCCAGTCCACAAAGACCAGCAGGATTGATTTATCTTTAAATAAATACATGTAAGGAAGGATCCCTGGTGGTGTTGTGGGTTAAGCATTAGGTTGATAATCACAAGGTTCGTGGTTCAAACCCACC
The DNA here is from genome assembly GCF_000296735.1 of Chrysochloris asiatica. Lineage (NCBI taxonomy): Eukaryota > Metazoa > Chordata > Mammalia > Afrosoricida > Chrysochloridae > Chrysochloris > Chrysochloris asiatica. The sequence goes on along the minus strand of NW_006409016.1, from coordinate 529,037 downwards.
AGCCACTCCACGGGAAACAATGAGGCCATCTGCTCCTGTAAAGATTCACAGTCTTGAAACCCTAAGCAACAATTCTACTTTGCTCTATAGGGTCATTGTGAGTTGGAATCAACTCAAAGACAGTGGTGGAGACATTTAAGGAAATCTCCGTCAAATCATGAGCTGACAATGAAACTCAGTGACTACATACGATGTAGGATACAAACTTTACGATACAGTTTAGAAGACTCACTTTGTTTAAGCCCCAAACAATGACATCATCAAAGATTATTCCCTTTCCTTACTCCCCATGTAACCAAGCACCAGATCCACCAGATCCTGTGGATTCTGTTTCTTTTTCTCTTTTGATCCACTTTGACACTTTAGTTCAAACCTTCAGTCTATAGTGTCTGAATAATAGTACAGGATCTTGTTCTTAATCACTATTCTGGGTCTGTAGTATAGGAAACTGCAAAAAATGATGGCACAAGCATTCCTTACACAGCCCTCTCTACTGTGTTGGTGCAGTTAGGTGCCATCGAGTCAGCTTCCACTTATAGTGACCCCATGCACAACAGAACGAAGCACTGCCCGGTCCTGTGCCATCCTCACAATTGTCATGCTGGAGCCCATTGTTGCTGCCACTATGCCTATCCATCTTGTTGAGGGTCTTCCTCTGTTTCGTTGACTCTCCACTTTACCGACCATGATGTCCTTCTCCAGGGACTGCTCCCTCCGGATCACATGTCAGAAGTATGAGAGACCATGTCTGGCCATCCTGGCTTCTAAGGAGCATTCTGGCTGTGTGCTAGAGGCCAGGTGCTAGTGGCCAGGAGGCAGGCTTGCAGAATGCGCCCTTTGGTTGTTGAAATGATTATTTATTCCTGAGTGTTTTTGTGTACAACCCTCAAAACAAACAAACAAAACACAGAAGAAATAGAAGCAAATACGGTTGACTGATGATGTACGGAGATTGTAATTATTGCAATGAAATAATGAGTGTAAAAAACCCATGTCCTCCCATGTAAACATCAGTCAATTCACAAGAAAAACTTCCTAACAACCCAACCCCATGCTTTCATGACTCTGGAGCCATCCCAAGGAACCCCAGTCCTATGGTGTCACAGCTTTCTGTCCCTGGATCAAGGAGATTCAATGTGCAAGGAGCTTGGGATCTAAAGGACACACTACTTCTGGCTCTTCTTCTCTGATGGCATGAGATGTACCCTTTCTGCTTCTCAGATGGCTCCTTTTATACACATTTAGAATTCTGAGTTTTTACCATTACAGTTAGCCATGTTAATCACTAACAACTGATACTGTCAGCATGTTCTCCCACTTTCTCTTAGCCAAAGCCATCAGGGACAAATCATTGATGGGAATTACAAAGACAAAGGCTAGAAGAGACATATTAAATAATTCACTATACTGCAGAAACCCAGCTCCAACTACCTTAAGCAAGAAAATTCATTTTTAAAAAGTAGGGGAAGAAAAAAAAAAAAAAGTAGGGGAGGGCAACAGAAGAGGAAGACAAAGAATTTTCTTATATAGCAGACCAGTCTGAAGAGTGGAGTGGATTTCGTTTGTCAGGTGAAAAGGTTTATATGGTATCAGGGCTCTGTCTCCTAGCCTTTTGTCTCTAATAAACAGTTCATTACAGTAGGAAGATGGTGACTGGCAGTCCGAAACCTACATAATCCCCATTCCATTCAAGAACCCAAGCATCTTTCTTGCTAATTTCAGCATGTCTACCAAAAATCCAGAATGACAAATCAGACCTTTTTTATTCCTTTTTCCTTCAAAACTATTTGTGGAGGCCATTTTTTTTTTAAGATTTAATTTTACAAAATTCCTTACTTTTTGCTGCCTAATTCAAGTTGGGGAGACGTGTAGTGTGGAGCTCCAACAACACGGAATATTGGGCCACAAGGCTGTTTAACTGCAAGTTGCGGAAAGCCTCATCTCTCTCACGTAGAGGGCCTGGAGGATTTGAGCTGCTGACCACGAGGTTCACAACCAGGTTTTTGTTTGTTTGTTTGTTTGT